>NC_056728.1:43498224-43798224 GCF_019279795.1 Protopterus annectens
GTACGTTTTGCTATTGAGGCTGACAACAAAAAATTTATTGCACAAACAGGAGTCCAGGTATTTTCCAACTTCTTCTGTAGCCTCCTTCTCCATAATGAAATGTTAGTCTACGTATAACTGGAAAGTAGGCCAGTCTAATTGCAAGCTCTTTTCTACCTACTTAGCAAATTTGAGTGATGTTGGTTGAAGACACCTGGAGATCAGTTAAATAAAGAAATGCAGACTTAGTTATTAGAATTAGTGGCATATCATTGCCAGATGTTGAATTCAGATGATATTTAAACTAATTCCAAATAATCTTTTCTACTGTTTCTACTGGTGCAAATGTTGAATTGATATACACATTTTTAAATCATATACAAAGAGATGGAGTACATAGATTTAAAATCTAATAAACATGGTAAGATGGTAAGGACCTTATTCAAAAAACATATTTTTTCACTGTCTCAGCTTGGTGAATTGTATTGACTTGAAAAGTGAACAGGATAGTGGCAAACCACAGCAAAATATATGTGTCTTCATTATCTCCCATTATGATGTACTAACTTACAACTACCAAACTACTGTGAGCTCTTCTGTTCCATTTTTCTTTTTCTTAATTCTAGAATTCACATACTGTACTACTACCACCACCACAACTTATAGTTTCATAGTTTCATAGTATAGTACTAGGCTATCTGCCCTGGGGCATTTGTAAGCCTAGCCATAGTGATGTGGCTTTTGCCACCCCATGAAATGGTACAAAAATGTACAGAATAAATCTAGAATACCGTGCCTCTGTCTAGTAGTGACACAATGAAGGTCCCCTTATATAATAGAATTAGTTTACTGTGCCCCTGTCTAGCAGTGACATAGATGTGACCCCTGGGGTAAACTTACGATCTCCCATCCACTCATCAAGATTTCTTTTGAAGAGAGTCAGTGAGGGGCTCTGCCTAATACAAACTGGGATCTTGTTCCAAAGCATGCGAAGCCTCTGGGTTATGAATCTATCCCTCCAGCATGTCCTATTCATACTTGTGCCGAGGTTTAAGTCTTTAGCTCTTGTGGTCCTGATGGATTTGGATTTTTTGAGGTGGAGCATGTCCATCAGATCCTGACTGGACATGGCCTTGTACGTCAGGCAGAGATCACCTCTTAGCAGGCGGTATGCTACTGAATAGAGCTGAAGTTTCTTTAGTCTGGCAGAATAAGACATATGTTGGAGACCCTTGATCCTTTTGGTGAGGTACTTTTGTGGTCTCTCCAGCTGTTGCAAATGCCGGGTGAGGTACATACCAAATGGGGCATTGTACTCAATCATGGGAGGAATATAGGGGTACAATGACATCCTTGGATCTGGGTATGAATCCCTTCATGATGATGTGTGCAAGGTAGAATGTTTTTCTAACCACTTTGGCAACGTGGGTGTCAAATGAGAGGTCACTGTCTACATGGGTCCCTAGGTCTCTGATTACTTTTTCCATACTCAGTGGGTTGCTGTCTATGTGATAATTTGTGGGTACTTTGTTTTTTCCAAAAGGGATGACTATACATTTTTTGGCATTTAGTTTAAGGCCGTGACTACGGCACCAGTTGTCCATTTCAGTGAGGCCTTTTTGTAGGATGTGTGTGTCTGCCGGTGTATCGACTATGGCGCCTAGTTTGCAGTCATCTGCGAACTTTGTCAGCTACAGCCCTCCCATGTTTGCTTTAACATCTGAGAAATAAATGCCGAACAAGAGGGGTCCCAGGACAGATCCCTGTGGGACACCACTTGTGACAGGCTTTGAGTCTGACATTGCTCCAGCGATTTTAACTTTATGGGTTCTGTCCTTTAGCCAGTTTGCAACCCATCTAGTGACATAAGGGTTTACTTTTAAGCTGTTTAGCTTATCTATGATGCCTGAGTGGGGTATTGTATTGAAGGCCTTAGCCAAGTCCAGGTATGCTGTATGGACTGCTTTGCCCTCATCAATGGCTCTAGTGACTGTTTCGAAAAAGTCAACCAGGTTTAAAAGGCAGGATCTGCCCTTTACAAAGCCGAACTGGGTGGGGTCAAGTGTCTGTAGGTCCCCCATGTCTCTGTTTATGAGTTCCATAATGATTCTTTTCATAGCTTTGCAGACCAGGCTAGTTAAGCTTATGGGGCGGTAGTTTCCAGGGTCTGTAGAGGCACCCGCCTTGTGGAGTGGGACCACTGTTGCTGTACGCCAGTGTTCAGGTACATATCCTGAAGTAAGGATAAGGTTAAATAGCATTTTTATGTGTGGGTTTAGCTCCTCTTGGAGTTCACGTAACACGCACCCCGGGATACCGTCAGGTCCCATTGATGCTGTGTTTTTTGCTTTGTTTAGGGCGGTTCTCACTTGGACATCTGAGATGACAGGGAGATTACATTCAGCTGGGATAAGTATTTCTTCTTTTGGGGGTGAAGGAGGGGAGACATTTGCACTGAACCTGTCAGCCAGAATGTTATCAATATCTGTGTGTTCAGTGTATTTTTTGTTGTTGTGAACCAACTCTGAGCATATCTGAGGGTTTCCGCCCAGGTTTCTAACATAGCTGAAGAAGGCTTTGTGGTTATCTTTAGTGTCCTTAGCGATTTTTCTCTCACAGTTTGCCTTGGATGTTTTTATGAGAGAACGTAGTTTTCTGCTAATGTTGGTCAGAGATGTCTTCCCTTCATGGGATTTCGCTCTGATGTGCAGTAGCTTCCTTCTTTTGTTATGCAATTTGTTTATGGCTGAGGTCCACCAGACAGGATGCTTACATTTGGTGGAGAGGGACTTGGATTTGTTTGGGATTGCATGATCCATGCATTCTTGGAGATGTCCATAGAAAGCATTTGTGAAGGATTCGGCATTATGGGATGTGGTATCCACTGGCACAGTGGGCTTAAAGGATATCATCTCAGTCTTAAGAAGAGTGAAGTCTGCTTTTGAGAAGTTTTTCACTGTGGTCTTTTGTGCTGGGGGTGGAGGTGGGATATGTATATCCAGGGTGATTAGTTTGTGGTCAGATCTCACTAGTAAGGGGTATACTTCCTATATGGAGCATTTTGTCCCCATGTTTGTGATGATCAGGTCTAGTATATTATCTCCCCTAGTGGGAGAGGTGACTAGTTGTTCCAGTGCATTTGAATTTATGAATTCCATGAACCTTTGGGCTAGGGTATTAGGGCTAGAATAATGTACCCAATCTATGTTTGGGTAGTTGAAGTCTCCCAGTATGATGGTATTTTGTGATACATTCATATCCTCCAATGTCTTCATGAAGGCTGAGTGGGGTTCTTGAGATTGGGAGGGTGGTCTGTAACATGCTACTAGTTGTATAGCAGTTTTGCCTATGGTTAGTTGCACCTGTATGGTCTCTGATGCTTCATGTGTTGCTACTAACCTGGAGGTGTGGGTGTCCTTTATGAATATGGACACTTCCCCTCCCTTTGTGGTTCGGCCCAGGTTTTGGGGCCGGAAAGCATGATACGAGGTATAGCCTGGTAGTGCTGGGGTGCTCTCAGGAGCCTTGAACCAGGTTTCAGTTACTGCATAGACGTCGATGTTCTCCATGCTGAGGAATGCATCAAGTGCCTGCATCTTGAGATTTAGACTTCTGGCGTTGAGCAGCATTACCCTTAGTTTTTTTCCATTTTTGTTTTCTAAGGAGGTGGGTTTGTCTTTTGAGCCTTGCCTAAAAAAGGCACTATGGGGGTAGCAAGAGCCTTAGCCAATATCCGGAAGCCCAGTGGTGACAGGTGTAAGCCATCCCTTGTGAAGCAGCGTGGCTTGTCCAACATATCATCCCAGGCAGACAGACATTGGATCCCCTTAGAATGACACCAGTACTTGAGCCAATTGTTAAAGCTGATCATCTTGTCTTTGTATTGTGGTATCATTCTTGGTGAGGGCAAGATGCTGCTCAGGGTCAGGGTCATACTAGCCTGGGCTACATAATCGGAGAGCTCCTCTATGTCTCTTTTCATGTAGTCCAGGGAGGTACGTCTCAGGTCATTCACACCAGCATGGACAATGACGGAGTCATATTTGTACTTGCTTTGGAGTGACCTGAGTGTGTGTGTTATGTGGCGGATCCTAGCTCCCGATAGACAGCTCAGAGTCACCTTCTCCTTGTTCAGCCTGGTCAGTGGGACATCAGTGTGTCTGACTATGGAGTCACCTATTACTAGTGTATCAGGCAAGGTGTTTGGCCTTAAGGGCTGCGATTGGTCGACACACTGATTTATTGAAGTATGTGTTGCATGTGTTTTGTTTTGAGGTGGTGGATTTTTGGATGTCTGCTTTGGGAGCCTCTGTTGTTTTGGTAAGTTTTTTATTAGAGCCTCCGAGTAGGTCTTTGTGTTTTTATGTGTTTGGTTTGCAGTTGTGGTAGGTCTATGTGGGACTGGGATTGTTGTGTGTGTGGTTGCCATCTCCTCCTGTCTGGTCATGCCAGCCCTGAGTTGAGAGAGTTCAGCCTCCAGTTTGGCTATATAGTTGCATCTCTCACATGTATTTGTGTTTGTTGGAAGGAGGAGAGGGTTGTCTGTGTGCATGAGACAATGGTAGCATTGTCTCAAGATACCCAGATTGACCAGTTGAACTGGAGACGACGCCAGTAATCTACCACTCGACATGCTAGAACAGTATAAGGGAGTGCTGTACCTTTAAGGGAAGTGGATATTCACAGGGGTGGTAAGTAGATGTAGTGCTTTACTTAGTACAGAGTGCTTACTTAGTAGACAAGTATTGAGAACAAGTGCTAGGCTTATAATACAGTGAGTAGTCTGGTTATACTAAGCGTAGAGCTTCCTTAAAGGAAAATTTGAAGAGCAGACTTGGTGGAGCCAGAAAAAGTTTAACCTTGTTTAACCGTACATCATAATCTGAAAACAGGGCTGAAATCACCGTTTTTATTTTAAATGTGTGCTCCAGTGGCACAATCAGTTAGGGCACAGTGCCTATAAAGCAGTGGAAAGCAATGCCAGGTTTGTAAATTCCAGCCTCACCTGGAACATACAATTTTGGGGGTAGGGTTAGCATAATGTTTAAGGTCTTCATCTAATAGACACAAGATACAGAGTTTGATTCTGACTTTAGGTTATTGGCTAGGGTTAAAATGACTCTTCATGGCAGTTAGCCTAGAATTCACCTATGAGGCTATAAACTTGTATCTCTTTACCATTTTTAGGGATTATAGGTTCATGGGATGATACTAGGCTATTGACCTGGAGGTCCTTATAAGCCTAGTCAAGAATTTAACCCATGATCCCACAAAGTCAGCACCTGTTTTCCCTATCCAGCAGGGACACAGGTGGGATCCCAGGGCTATATTTTCTGTTTCCCATCCAACTGTCCAGGTTCCACTTAAAGAGGGCTAGTGAGGTACTCTGCTTGACACATGGAGATGGTCTATTCCACAGATGGGGGAGTCACTGGGACACAAATCTATCCCACCAACAAATTCTTTTAATGTCACAGACCAGGTTGAGACCTTGTGTGTGGGTTGCGCGAGTGGAGCTTGACTTACAGATCTGCAGCAAGTCCATCAAAGCTGAGTCTGGGACGGTCTTGTATGTCAGACACAGGTCACCTCTGAGCAGTCTGTATGAGACTGAGTAGAGGGACAGAGCTTTTAGCCTATCTGTATAGGATAGGTGTTTGAGAACCTGGATTTTCCTGGTCAGGAACCTTTGTGGTCTCTCTAACTGCTGCATGTGCTTGGCAAGGTATATTGCCAAAGGAGACATTGTACTCGATAATGGATCTAATAAGTGAGGAGTAAAGGGATGTTATGACCTCCTCGTTCCTGGATGAAATACCCTTACTTATGAGGTAGGCCATGTAGAAAGCCTTCCGTACAACAAAGTCAACTTGGTGGTCAAAAGTCAGGTTTCTATCAACCTGGGTGCCCAAGTCCCTCACGACTGATTGCATGCTTAGTACATTGTTATTAATGTGATAATTAGTGGGGACACTATTTTCCCCAAAGGGGATAATGATGCATTCCTTGGCATTCAGTTTGAGGCCATGCTTCTGGTGCCAGTCATTAGTTTGGTTAATGCCCTCTTGGAAGATGCTCACATCAATAGGGAAATTTATGACAGTGCCCAGCTTGCAGTCATCTGCAAACTTGGTCAGCCACAGATCACTGGTTTTGGCTTGCACCTCAGAAAAGTATATCCCAAACAGTAGAGTCCCCAAGACCGAACCTTGGGGTATGCCACTTGTTACGGGTCTACTAGAGGTGGCTTCCCCTATTTTGACTGAGTGGGTTCTATCAGTAAGCCAGTTAGCTACTCATCTGGAAATATATGGGTTGAAGCTTAGCTGGGAGAGTTTATCTATTATGCCTGAGTGGGGAATAGTGTCAAAGGCTTTGGCTGGGTCAAGGTAGGTGGTGTGTACTGTCATGCCCTCATCCATGACTTTGGTGACTGTTTCAAAGAAGGCAACCAAGTTTAACAGGCATGATCTCCCTTTGACAAAACCAAACTGTGTGGGATCAAGCATTTGGAGGTTGCCAATGTCATTGTTTATAAGGTCCATGATAATGTGTTCCATGAAAATGCAGGTCAGGCTAGTTAGGCTGATGGGTATATAATTGCCTGGGTCTGTGGACACTCCACCTTTCTGCAGTGGGATGACCATGGCTGTCCTCCATTCTGCTGGAACAAAGCTGGTACACAAGCTTTGATTGAATAGGGTGCCTAGTGGTGCTGAAAACTCTTGCCTGAGTTCATGTAGGGCACAGCCAGGGATGTTGTCGGGTCCCATGGAGGCTGTATTTTTTGCCTTTGAGAGAGCATTAATAACCTGCTCCCTGGTGATGAGGGGAGGGGATAGGTGCTGGGATGTCCTGGTTAAATGATGGGGGGGGTGAAGTTTTCACTGAACTTCTCCCTGGTGATGAGGGGAGGGGATAGGTGCTGGGATGTCCTGGTTAAATGATGGGGGGGTGAAGTTTTCACTGAACTTGTGTGCCAGCAGGTTGGCTACATCTATGGCATTTCTGTATGTGGTATTCTTGACCACCAATTCATTGCAGATTTGGGAGTTATCTTTGAGATTACAGATGTATGCGAAGAAGGCCTTGAGATTGTCCTTAGTGGATGTGGCCAATTTGAACTCCAAGTTAGCCTTAGGGGATTCCAGCAGTGACCTTATTTGCTTGTTCAGACAAAGGAGAGATTGCTTCCAACTTGGTACCTGCTCCTCCTTGTCCCTGGACAGCAATTTTTTTCTTTTATTATAGAGGCTGTTTATTGCTGCTGTCCACCAGACAGGTTTACTCTTCCTTGAGGAAGATGATTTGGTCCTGTCAGGTATTGCTGATTCCATGCAGCTATATAGGTGCTCATATCGATTTTTGGTGTAGGCTTGGACATCAGTGCTTGATTCAACTGAAGGGATGGTGGCTGTGAAACTGCTTGCTTATACCTGCTATCAGGAGGTTGTAGTCAGCTTTGGAAAAGTTTTTTTGTTTGACCCTGGCAGGGGGGGGGTGGGTGCTCAGGGGAGATGGTGACTTCAAAAGTGATCGCTTTATGGTCGGATCTTATCAAGGAGGATGACACTGTAGGGGTATTACAGTGGCTACTCATGTTGGTTAGTAGCAGGTCCAGGATATTTTCGCCTCTTGTGGGGG
The DNA here is from genome assembly GCF_019279795.1 of Protopterus annectens. Lineage (NCBI taxonomy): Eukaryota > Metazoa > Chordata > Ceratodontiformes > Protopteridae > Protopterus > Protopterus annectens. The sequence goes on from NC_056728.1 coordinate 43,505,848, forward strand.
TGTTGACCAGCTGATCCAATGCATTGGCATTGACGAGGTCAAGGAATCTCTGGGAGTTCGTGTTTGAGCTAGAAAAGGTCTTCCACTCTATGGTTAGGTAGTCACCTAGGATCAAGGTAGAGGGTTGAATCTTGATGGAGTTAGGTAAGCTCAGATAAGTGGAGTGGGCCTCCTGAGTCATGGTTGGGGGTCTGTAGTGAGCTATGATTTGAGTAGGTGTTTTGTCACTAGTTTACTGCACCTGGAGTGTCTCCTGTGTGTCTTACTGTTTGAACAGCCTGGAGGTGTGTATGACTTTGATAAATATTGAAACTCCACCGCCTTTTACTTTGTAGCCCTCAGTTTGGGGTCTGAAAGTATGGTAGGACAAGTAACCTGGTAAGGCTGGAGTGTTTTTTACAGCTTTAAACCAGGTTTGAGTGACTGCACAAATATCAGCATCTTCCAGGGCAAGGAATGCTTGCAATGAGTGGAGTTTCATGTTAAGACTCCTAACGTTTAGCAGCATGACCATTACATTTCGATCAGAAGAATTTTTCACGTTGGTAATTTTGTCCTCATGACTTTGCCTAAAAAATGCACTATGGAGGCGGAAAGAGCCTTTGCCAGAAGCCTGAAGCCCAGGGGAGACCGATGAAGGCCATCTCTGGCAAATCATCGTGGTCTGTCAATCATGTCCTCCCAGGCTGTCAGGTACTGGCAGCCCTTGGAGTGACACCAGAAACTAAGCCAATTGTTAAAGTCAATCATTTTCTGTTTGTACTGAGGCATCATTCTGGATGATGGTAGGATGCTGCTTAAGGCTAGAGACATACCTGACTGGGACACATATTCAGCAAGCTGAATCATGTCTCTCTTCATATAGTCCAGAGAGGTACATCTCAAGTCATTCACACCAACATGGACTATGATAGAGTCATAACAGTGCCTGTTCTTGACAGACTTGAGTGTGTGCATGATATGGCAGATTCCAGCACCCGACTAGCAACATTTCAAAATGTGAATGATTATGGATATTTGAAATAGTTATGAACCAGAGGACTTACTGAAGCACAAATCTTTTACTCAATTCATTTTCTGTGATGTACTTTTTATAAATGATGAATTAAACAACATTAACTGCACTAACTGCACAAAGATAAATTATTTGAATAGCATATTAAAAGGAAAAATAAAATATGATGATACACACTTTACTTCTAATATAGTTAAGACTGCTCATGAATTTATTAAGTGTTGGTAAGAAGATAAAAATGAACATCCGGTAATACTAACTGATATCATGTTGAACAAGTCTGCTGTTATTATACTAAAAATACATAAGAGAAGATCATATATTTGCAACTTTTCAGTGAAGTCTATTAAAAATAAAGGTAAAGGAAAATGTTGACAAATTATAATTTGAGGAATAAAAAAAGAGATCCATGTGACTCCTAAAAAAATCAACACTAGGAAACTCATGATACTCATAATTCTGAATCAAAAATTCACTCAAATTTTAATTGCACATTGCAGTCTAATACAATTCTAAAGCTATTAGTAGATGTTAAGTCTACAGGAATGAAACACTTTGAGCTGGTTCTACTAGTATTATACTCAGGAATTACAGTATTATATAATAATTCAGATTATAATGATAAACTGATTGGACAAGGAAGCAATCTAATATAAAATACTAAGAAGAACCCTAAAACTGCTGATTATGACATAAAGTAACTGTGGCAAACCATCCATTCATAAAAATAATGAAAAAGAGTGGTTTAGATGCTTTACAACCTTCAAAAGTTACAGAAAATCTTAATATTGAAGATAACATTTTCTGTATTGGGCTGCACTTATGCACACCTTATAATGTTACATTTTTATGCTCTGATGGGTTCCTTCCTTCAATAGACAACAGTCAGAGTACAAATTATATTCCAGACAGAGAAATACTTATTTCTGGAGATTCAGTACATAAACCTAAAAGAAAGAAATTAGCAGACCTAGATAAGAGCATGAAAACTTTATCTGCCTTACCTGGATTGAAACTTGTGGACAATCAGAGACTGTTAAACAACTTACTCAGACATATTTTAAAATACATACATGTGGGCAATAATGTCTTGTTACATACTTATATGTTCATAGGTTCATAGAAGATTGCTAGGCTAATAGCCCTAGAGCCCTTACAAGCTTACCCATATCTATCCTGAGTTGCACCAGTTTTAGGTGGTTAGGTAAATCAAGTTCACCGAGTTAAGGGTCTCTGGTAGCTAATACTGACTTCAGCTGTCCAGGAGGGACATAAGCACCAGCCCAGGTGTGAATCTGTGGTCACCATCCATTGATCTAGGTTGTGTTTGAAGAGGGTCTGGGAGGAGCTCTGTTTCATGTGAATTGATAGCTTGTTCCAGAGTGGTGGCAGTCTCTGCCAGATGTAGCTATCTTTCTAACGTGACCTGTTCAAGTAAGAGGATAGGTTATGATCTCTAGAGCAAGTGGCCCTCATGTAATTTGATTTACGAATGTGTAGCATTTCCACCAGGGCTGGATCAGAGACTGCCCTGTAAGCTACATACAGGTCACCCCTTAGAAACCTATAAGAGACAGAATATAGGTTTATAGATTCATAGGATGATACTAGGCTATTGGCCTGGAGGCCCTTGTAAGCCTAACCAAGAATTTCATCCATGTTCCCTCAAAGTCAGCACCTGTTGTGTCTGTCCAGCAGGGACACAGGTGGTATCCCAGGGGTGTATTTTCTGTTTCCCATCCAGTCATCCATATTCTTTTTAAAGAGGGCTAGAGAAGTACGTTGCTTGACATGGAGAAGGAGTCTATTCCACAGATGGGGGAGGCTTTGTGACACAAATCTATCCCACCAACAAGTTCTATTAATGTCACAGACCAGGTTAAGGCCTTGCGTGTGGGTTGTGTGAGTGAAGTTTGTCTTATGGATATGTAGCAACTACATCAAGTCTGTATGCCAGACGCAGGTCACCTCTGAGCAGTCTGTATGAGACTGAGTAGAGGGACATGGCTTTTAGCCTACCTGTATAGGATAGGTGTTTGAGACCCTGGATTTTCCTGGTCAGGAACCTATGTGGTCTCTCCATCTGCTGCATGTGCTTGCCAAGGTACATGCCGAAGGGGGCATTGTACTCGATAATGGGTCTGATGAGGGATTAGTACAGGGATGTTATGACCTCCTTGTTCCCGGATGAAATACTGTTATTTATGAGGTGGGCCATGTAGAAAGCCTTCCGTACAACGGAGGCAATGTGGTGGTCAAATGACAGGCTGCTATCAACCTAGGTGGTCAAGTCCCTCATGACTGATTGCATGCTTAGTACATTGTTATTAGTGTGATAATTAGTGGGGATGACATTTTCCCCAAAGGGGATAATGATGCATTTCTTGGCATTCAGTTTGAGGCCATGCTTCTGGCACCAGTCATTAGTTTGGATAATGCCCTCTTGGAGGATGTTCACATCACTAATGGAATTTAAGACAGCACCCAGCTTGGAGACATATGCAAACTTGGTCAGCCACAGACCACTGGTTTTGGCTTGCACCTCAGAAAAGTATATCCCAAACAGTAGAGGCCCCAAGACTGATCCTTGGGGTACACTGCTCATTACAGGTTTACTACTAGAGGTGACTTGTCCTACTTTGACTGAGTGGGTTCTATCAGTGAACCAGTTAGCTACCCATGTGGTAACATATGGGTTGATGTCTAGCTGGGAGAGTTTATCTATTATCCCTGAGTGGGGAATAGTGTCAAAGGCTTTGGCTAGGTCAAGGTAGGCATTGTGCACCATCTTCCCCTCGTCCATGGCTTTGGTGACTGTTTTGAAGAAGTCGCCCAAGTTTATAGTGACAGACCTTTCAGTCTTTCCATGTAAGACATTTTTTGTGTACCCTGTAATTTCTTGGTGAGAAAACTCTGTGGTCCCTCTAATTGTTGCAGGTGTCTGGTGAGGTATATGCAAAAGGGAGCATTGTACTCAATTACTGGTTTGATGAGGGCCTAACATTATGGAATTATAACATCCTTAGATCTATAGTCAATACCTTTACTTATGAGATGTGCCATATAGAAGAATTTCCTTACCACTGTGGATACATGGTGGTCAAAGTTCAGAATGCTATCAAAATGAGTACACAAATCAACTGCCACTGGGTTTCCATTTAGGGAGGTGATGTTTATAAATGTAATTAGCAGGATGTTAGCTTTCCCAAAGGGAATAATAATGCATTTTTTGCATTTAGCTTTAAGCCGTGGCTTTGGCACCAGTCTTTTGTCTGTGTTAACCTTGTTGTCAGTATATTAACATTGTTGGGGGAGTCAGTGATTGCTCCCAATTTGCAATCGTTTAGCAAACCTGGTCAGCTGCTGACCATGTATGTCTGGACTTCTGAAAAATAAAGTCTGGACAGTAAGAGGCCCAGCACAGAACCCTGTAGTATGCCTCTGGTGACTAGTCTTTTGCAAGAGGTGAAGTCACCCACTTTGACAATATGTGTTCTGTTGGTGAGCCAGCTGGCTGCCCATCTGGTAATGTAGGGGTTAATTCCCAACTGTGAGTGTTTCTCTGTAATACTTGCATGGGGGATTGTGTTAATGCCTTGGCTAGGTCAGGGTAGGCAGTATACACTGTCTTTCCCTTGTACAAGGCCTTGGTGACTTTCTCAAAGTCAACCATATTTAACAGGTATGATCTACCTTTAACAAATCCTAACTGAGTTGAGTACAGAGTTTGAAGATTACCTATGTTCTTTTTAATAAGGTCCATAATGATTCTTTCCATGGCCTTACAGATGAGGCTAGTCAAGCTTATGGACCTATAATTCCTAGGGTCAGTGGATGGTCCCCCTTTATTCAGAGGGATTACTGTTGCTGTCCTCCATTCTGCTGTAACATAGCCAGTTCACTGGCTGTGGTTAAACAGGGATCCAAGTGGGACTACTAGGTCATGTTTTAAGTTGTTTAAAAGGCAACATAGAATGTTGTCTTGTCCCACTGATGTCATGTTTTTGGCCTTGGAGAGTACAAAGATGACCTGCTCTCTTGAGATAATAGGCTGAGGAATGGTGGCAGGTATACTTTGGGGGAATGACTGGAGGGAATGGGGGGTGTGACGTTTGCTCCAAATCTGTCAGCTAGTAGGTTGACTATAATCTCCAGTTGAGTATAGGTGGTGCCATCCACAACCGGTTCAGCGCATAGCTGGGTATTCCCTTTTAGATTTCAGATGTAGTTAAAGAATACCTTGTTATTATCCTTAACTAGAGAGGCTGTTTTTGCTTCATAATTAGCTTTGCTGGACTTGACAAGATCTCTGATTTGTTTGTTTATGCTAGAGAGAATTTTTTTCCTAGGCTGAGTCAGTGCACTCTTGTTCTTTGACATTAGTTTCTTTCTCTTGTTGTATAGCCTGTTTATACTAAAGGTCCACCAGGGTGGGTTGTTTTTTCGGCAAGACCTGGTTTTAATCCAGTCAGATACAGCTGATTCTATACAGCTGCTTAAATGGTTATACAGGGCATTGGCATACACATCTGCGTAGGAGTCTAAGTTATCTGTTTTTGAGGGGGCTTTGAAACTTCTTATACCATCACTTAGTAGGAGGTCATTTGTTTTTGAAAAATTCTTAAGCGTTTTTGAGCTTGATAGGGTACCTGGTCTTATACTTACATCGAATGAGACTGATTTATGTTATGATCTTACCAGGGAGGACATCACATGGTTGGAGGTGCAATGGTCCCCCATGTTAGTGAGTACTATGTCCAGGACATTTGACCCTGTTGTGGGTGTGCTGACTAGCTGTTCCAGAACATTTGCACTGACAAAGTCTGGGAACCTCTGAGTCAACATGTTTGTGGTCATGTATGTTCCCCAGTTGATGGTAGGATAATTAAAATCACCCATGAGTAAGGTGTTAGACTGTATGTCAAGAGACTCCAGTAAGTCCAGGTATGCGGTATGCTTTTCCTGTTTCATGGTGGTGGACCTACAGCTGGCTATGATGTGGTATGGGGCTTTGCCTTTATTTAATTGGACATGGAGTAGCTCAACAGAGGCATACTGCTTGACCAGTCTTGAAAGTCTGGAAGATTCAGGTGCAGACCATCTTCAACAAAGCAGTGTGGCCTGTTAACCCTGTCTTCCCAGGCTAACAGATTTTGGATCACCTTGGACTGATACCAGAAGCTAATCCATTTATTAAAGTCAATCATTTTTTGTTTCTATTGTGGCACCATCCTTGGAGAAGGTAGGAATGCTGCTTAAGGCTAGGTTTAAACCTGCCTGTGATGCATAATCTGAGAGCTCAGTCATGTGTCTCTTCATATAATCCAGTTAGGTATGTCTCACGTCATTCATCCCCACATGGACTATGATGGAGTCATACCAGTACTTGTAGTTTAGTGACTTCAGTGCTTGAGTGATTTAACGAATCCTGGCACTTAACAGGCAGCTAACAGTAACCCGCTCGTTATCCAGCCTGGTGAGGGGAACATCCATGTGTCTTGCAATGGAGTCACCTATGACCATTAGGTTTTGTGGTGTTATGTCTCATGGACTTATTTGGTGTGTGTGTTATTATGTGCTGTGGTTGTTTTTTGCATTGCTGTGTGTGTATAAGTGGTTTCTGTTTGGGAAGCCTCTGATCTTTGGGCAAGTTACTAATGAGTACCTTTGCATATGTGGGTTTATTTGTTGTGTCCTTATTTAGTGTAGGAAGTGTGTGTGTGCGCGTGTGCACGCGCACGCGCGTGTGTGTGTGTGTGTGTGTGTGTGTGTGTGTGTGCGTGTGTGTGCGTGTGTGTGCGTGTGTGTGTGCGCGCATGCACGTGTGTGTGTGTGTGTGTGTGTGTGTGTGTGTGTGTGTGTGCTGACAGCCTGTTTGGCATTCAATTTGCCCTTATATGAGAGTCTTGCCTCCATTTTCATAGTGTAACTACATCTCTCACGTAAAGTATGTGTTTGTTTCGGTAGTAAGTGGTTGTCAGTATATATGAGACAATTGCTACATTGCTCACAATACCCATGTCTATCAGGCAGACTAGAGAGAAGATGGGAAATTGACATCCATGATAGCTGTCTCTTACTGTATGTTTTATTAGGGAAGGGAATGGGTCAATTTGACAAGACTGTGCTGGTAGTGCCAAGACAACAAGAGGGACCTATACTTTTGTGTAAGTTAAAGATGATCAGTAAGACAATGCTACTCAGTACACAACTGAGTTGCTCCTAGACCACCAGAAAAGCTTGGAAGGTTTTCACTAAGAGTTGTTTAGGGAAAAACTGAGCTTCTAGGCTTTTGCATCAATACTAACCACCCCTGTGCAAAATGCAGCACCATGCAAACACCAGGTTTAAAGATAAGCAAAGAGAAACAAGTTTTAAGCTAACTACCAATCAGAAAACACACATAATAAGCCTTCCACCAACAATCCCGAACTCAGAAAGCTTAGATCAGCACTTCTGCCACAAGGATGTAGAAAACCACCTTCTGTATGTAGAAGAACTGGTCTGGAGCCCAAGTGTAACAATACCACAAAAACTACTACAACAGCCCCTACAACCAATAGATACAATGTAATACAGAGCAATTAACTACTTAAAGCAGCAGCTGACAGAACAGTTTTTTTAAACTGCTAAAGTACAGTCACAGTATACAAGACAAGTGCAAACAAACCTTAGAGTCCTTTTGTGTGCTTCCAAGCTCAGATAGACAAGGTAAACACCTACTGCACTAGATGAATAATCCTTGTCCTTCTAATGTAAAAGCACAGTAAAAGAGTGTCTGGAGTGAAATGCAGCCACAAACAAACTTAAAAGATACAAAATGCTACCACAAACAAACTTAAAGATATCATAGGAAAAGATCAGTATGGGAAACATTGGAGAACTTAAAATGCAGATATTAATTTGTGAGATTTTACCATTATTAAAACTGAGTGATTATATGTTCAACAAAGGCCTTAATTTTAACATGTCTGAAACAATTGTGCTTGGTATACTCAGTTCATTTCCTAACTTATTGGAACGACAGCGTCTATGATGAATGTCTTTCTAAAAAGCATGGTTAAAACATGGTTTATGTCTTAATCACTATGAGGCAAATATCTTAATAACAGTATTAGAGAAACTTTAATTCATTTTTACGGAGCAGCACTGCTGTCACAACTAAAGAAAACATAGAGGTTATTACTTTATAAGAAAACTATTACAATAATGCTAGGGGCCTTAAAAACAAGTGGGATGTGTTTATGTCACTAGATATGGTTGTAAATATCAGACCTGTGTCAATAGCTGAGCCATGGGACGCATTCCAGGAAATAACAAGGTCACATGTTTAAGGAAAAATTCAAATAAAGATTAATCATATTAGATTCTGATTTGGAAATTCTACTAATCAAAATATTTAATGTAAGGGGCTATGGCAAAATAAATTTGGTCATTTGTTATTAAAGCCAGTCAATGAATCTTGAAACACACAATTTTATTTAAATTATGTGAACTGGTGGATCAAAAAACATACCCTGGGATTCAGTAAACTCAGTGCAGGAATAGTGCTATTCCTGCATGGAGTGAACTGTGTCCATGTCTGCACAACCCTAACAGTAGCGCACCTTGCATATTCATGAAGGCATGCTACTGATAAGGCCTGTATGGACATGAACAGTGAATGAGTGCAGGGGGCGTGTTCTAGCACTGCTCGCACAGTTAACATGCCCCCTGCACTCAGAAAGTGCTGTACGGCCCTTTCTAAAAGTAATGTGGCATAATATTAAAGAATTTATTTAATATTATGCCAGTATTTCAGTGTCCGCAGACACTGAAATGAAATAAATGTATTTCAGTGTCCCCAGACACTGAAATACATAGGGGAGCAGGAAAGCAATGCAGGGGGTGTGTGACCGGTACTGTGACACACCCCCTGCATTGTAAAAGTGCAGTATGACACCTCACAACCTGTTAAAGCAGAAAATGTGGACAAAGGCACAAATAATGGAGAGATAAAGTCCTAAAAATAGGGACACTTCATAAATATTGCTCTTACAAACTTAGAAAGTTGGTAGAAAACAGGTTATGCATTAGCATGAATTACCGAAGGGTAGAAGTCTGAAAGTCAAATGTATGCCATTGTTTTCTGACTGCAGTCCTCAATGACTTGTCAGAAAACCACAATACTCACCATGTAATATAATAATATAATATTTTTTTCCATACTAAGGAATGTTTAAGCATAGCTGGCCAGGTGTGTGTGTTATGGCCCTCCTCTTAGCATTATTTAAACATCCCATAGGACATAAATAAAAATATACAGCTGAAATTCCCAAACTGACATAGTATAGTGATTAGAGTCCTGGTTTTACATACAGGCATTCATGGTTCGAGTACCAAGACTGGCAAGTTATTTTTATATGGGAAATTAGTGTTAAAATATTTTTTATCAACTTAAATTATGTAGTGACTGTTTTTTGTCAACCAGGGTAGTGTAGCTGTTGTAAAATAGAAGTGTGAGTGCATATAACATGTGACACCACCCACGTATACACAAGTATCCCATACAGTATAGTCACACCCCTTGCTAATGTAATGAAAGCATACAGAGGGATGTCATGTAAAGCAAATCATATACACTGACTATATGAAGTCATTATTCTGATATTTTCTAAAAATGAAAAGTGAGAATGGTTAGCAATGCTCAGCTATGCTTACCAGGTTTAAGCATCGATTAGACATGAATGCTAAGCAGCAGGTAGCTCAGCTAAGTGGATTTGCACATTGTTAAGCAGTGCTCAGCAATTACCCCTTTAACCACTGTTCAACTCAGCTTGGCAGATTTGCTCACTGCTTAGCAGAGCTTAACATGTTCAAAATGGTCCAATGACAGCAAAGGGGGGGGGTAGCGCCTTATTTAAATGATGCAGGCAGGAATACAACCAGAATCTGTTATACTTCATCTGCGCAAGTACTATGGCTGGTCTAGGTGAAGTAGTGTGTTTTCGGGTGCAGCACTGGAGCATTCAGGATACCAGGGTCATGGCTGGACTCCTTGTAGAAAACCATGAGGAGAGACTGCTGCAGGGCTAGTGCCAGGGCTCACAATGCAAAGCAGAGCCCTGGGACCATCTTGCATGTGTTCTCACCAGTGCTACTGGCATCTCCCGGACTGGTGAGCAGGTACGGAACCACTATGCTGACCTACAGCGGAGGAAGGGGGAGCTCTTGGTCCAGTGGATCTAAGATGCACGGCCACAGAATGATCCAGTAGTGAGTAAGTATCACTATCAAGTAGTTTGTAGCAAATACTAACCAGAGAATATGATAGACAGGTATGCATAATGTTTGTTTTTCTCCCCTACAGCTGCAGCAGAGAGGGCTAGTAATGCAGAAGCCCATGCTGACAGACTGCTGAGGCTGCTCTAAGAGGCTGGTGAGTACAAGTCTATTTTGCAGTATATTGTTCAAATAGCTAAAGAGTACATTGCTTACTGCAAGTAGGTATACTGTTACTGTGTAAACTGAATAAATAAAAAAGTTTGACCGACTAATATTGATGTACAATAAAGATCCCTACAAAAAACTGTTGTGTTTATTCTGGAATGTTGTTGTAGACATATAGAATGTATACAGGTTCTTCACAGCAAATATGGCTGTGATAGCATACATTAACTGAGGTTGTTCTGTGAACCAACTGTTAAGAAAAACTGTCTATGGTGGAGCTGTAAAACAAGATATAACTGAAATGTGAAATATATACTGCACTAAGTTCTGAACCCTGAATAGTAATGTGTAAAGTTTCAAAGTGTGTTCCATCCAGCATTTCCTTGTGTTAACCTTTGCTTCCCAGATTGTAGCAATCAGCAAAAGTACACTGGTGGAAACAGGTGCTCAACACAATTCTTTTATCCTAAACCAAATTTATTAATCCACTATTCATCCCAAGTCTTCATTAGAAACAAACAAACAAACACATTGTAGTGATTTACAGCATGAATATGATACTGTTTTCAACAATGTATCCAAGTTTGAGAAGGCAGCAGTGTTTCATAAGCAGAAGAAAATTCAAAGGGATGTGGCAGCCTATGAGTCTGGCAATGCCTTCCTGTTAGATCAGGAGAAAAGTCTTTATAACAATAATAATAATAATAACATTTATCAGAAAAGTCATCATAGAAATAACACTTTTTTTTAATCCACAGACTTCTGATATGCATGGTGTGCATAGTTCTAACACAGCAGGTGGTGATCAGACTGTCTCTTTAAATTCAAGAACCACTGAAAGCATAAATGAGGCTGCAGTGTCATGTAACAGAGCTCATGCAGCGAGTAATGGAGGCTTAGGAGCTTCTGAGTGTGCCAGTGCTCAAGAGTTTAAAGACCTGCCAGGTTTGGTTAATAATAATGTTGGTTCTGTACAAGAATTTGATAGAATGACCACTCGTTCAGCTGACAACAATTTTTTGAGGCAAAGGAGCCAGAGTTATAACACCAGAAGTTGAGGGAGAATCTGCAACAGGAAGCATTGATAGAAAACAAAAAAATAAGTGCAAAGACTTTTGGAAATGTTTATAATTTGTCTAATGTTTGTTTTCAAGATGTTCATTATAAAATTTTAAACTTAGGCTTGAACTTTGTTCCTAGTCAACATGCTAATGAAACTAGAAATATTGTTGACTTTAAAAAGTGTGCTAAGGAGCTGAATTTAAGTTTTATTTTGAATGGCATCACTTCTAAGATTAAGTTCTGTAAACCTTCCAGTTATAACCCAATTCTACATCATACTATTAGGGTATTTGAAAGAAGTTGTGAAGAAGAAATAAGGCAATGTTGCAAGAATAAATCTAAAAATATGTTTTTTAATTTAAGTCAGTGAAATTAGAGCTCTAAATGATTTAAAGAGTTTTAAACATCTTAGATATATGAAGGCAGACAAGGGGGCGTTGTCATAATGACACAAGAGAGTTATGTTAACCCAATTGGACAAATGCTCAGCAATGAATGAGAATATACAGAGGTTAGAAAATTTGATGTGTTGAAAAGTCATAGGAATGTATATGACAACTTATACAAGTTATTAATGAATGCTGATATTAATCTGGAATTGTTCAATTTTTTCCATATTGATGAACCAAAAATAGGTGTACTCTTTGGTATCCCTAAATTACATAAAAACTTTCAGAACCCCCCCTTTAGACCGATAGTTTATGTGCCTAGATGTAGTACAGAGAATATTTCTCCATTTCTTGATTATGTTTTAATCCATTGGTTAAGAAACTGGAATCACATATTAGTGACTCGTGGGATTTCCTTAATTAAATTAGAGAATTTCATGTGAGAGCAGAAATTTCTAACAATGTTTCTTCCTTTGTCATGATTACAGTGAATATTTCTTCCCTTTATACGTTGATTCCTGTAGAAGAAGAGTTAGAATTTTTAAGTCATTCTTTACAAAAATATGGGCACTACGACACACATCAAATATATCTATACAGAACTTTAATAGATATAGTGTTAGTGAATAACTATTTTATTTTTAACAGTAAGTTTTACAAACAAAAGAAAGAGGTAGCAATGGGGCGATGGTAGCCCCGTTTTGCTAACTTAGTTTTAGGATGGTGGGAGAAAGAATTGTTACCACATATTTCTATGTATGACAAGATTTTGATGTACTGCCATTTTGTTGATGATTTATTTTTATTGTTTTAGAAGCTGACTTTGATTTGAATAATTTTATGCTAGAATTGAATAATAGTTTACTTTTTTAGAATTTACAACTGGAAATTTTGGTCTTCGTATGAATTTGTTAGACATAGATTTAGAGTGGGATGGTGCCAAATGTATTTCTAGAATTCACAGAAAATAAACTTTTAGCAATAGTTATGTCCACTTCAAAAGTGAGCATCCTATGTATATTAAAAGGAACATTCCACATGGCCAATATATTAAAGCCTCCAGAATGGTCAGTGATGACCAAGATTTTTTGAATGAAATAGAATTTATCAAGAAGTTATTCTTGGAAAGAGACTACAGGTTGGACTTACTTAATAATACAGTGGATGAAATTATTAGTGTTAGAACCAATAAATTTCCATCTATTATTATACATGGGTTCGCTAGTAAACAGATTACCAATGAAACAAGAGATGAATCTTTTAACTCCTATTTTGCTTCAAGGTTTTCTTTGGACATGATGGTGATCATTTAAAACATTGCCAAAAACAATTGGAAATTTTTGCTAGGACATGAGGAGCTGGCAAAAGTAGTGGGGGATAGACGCCAGTTTGCAGACAAGAAAAATGGAAACATTAAACAACTGTTAGAATTTTTCAGAGATAAAAATTATAACAGCTTGTACTAAAAAGGTTCCTGGTACTTACAAATGTTTGAATTGCAGGATATGTAGGTTTATTTCTGAAGGTCCCTTCATAGACTTATCACATTGTAACAGAACTATAAAAGTGCCAGGTAGATTTGATTGTTCCTCTACTGGGGTTGTTTATGCTGCTTTATGTACATCATGCCCAGCAGTTTATGTTGGCATCACTACCAGAAGCCTGGGTACTAGAATTAGGGAACATGTATATGCTATTATGACACATCATGAGAATAATGCGCTGTATAAGCATTCTGTAAAATGTTCCAGTTTTAAGAAATGTATTTTTTTTGTTTTGGACGTGGTATATATGGTATTAAGGGGAAGTGATTTTAAGAATGAGGTTGAAAGGAAGGAAGTTGAGTGGCAGATTCTGTTGGCTGCTCACCTTCCTCCTGGTTTAAATGAAGCTGTAAATATCAAATGTTTTTTAAAGTATAGAAAATCTGTCATTTATTCTGTTTGATGCAGTAAGGGTTAACATTACTGTTTTCCTATTGGTTAACTGTTTAACAAATTTGGTTTAAATATGGCTGCAATATTATGTGGTTGTTTCTGATGAAGTCTGCGGACAAATAGCAAATTAATAAATTTGGTTTACGCTAAAAGAATTGTGTTGAGCACCTGTTTCCACCAGTGTACTTTTGCTGTTTGGTTGCTTCTCTCTGGTTCCTGGTTGTTTCAGTTTTTCATTGTCAGATTGTAGTAAGCCAAAGGATTAATGCACAGTACAATAACTATTTGTCGTGCATGCATCACAGGATTACAAATTCAGACAGTCTAACCAAAAGACTATTAGGCAAAAAACAGTGAAACAAGAAACAGCAGTTCCCCTGTAGCTCAGTGTAATGAGAAATCTTTTAGTTGTTAATTTTGCACATTCAGACATGGTTCAAATCCAGGGAGTGGTACTAAGATGTGTGCATATCTACACACAGAAATCAGGAATAAATGTAAAAACAATCCGGTAGTGTTAACAAATATTTTCTCCACAGGTTTTACAGGTAAGGAAATGTTGGTAGCAGCTGTATGAAAGGTAAACTGTGTAGAACTGTTCAACTGTCCCACCACATGCCAGCAAATTACAGCAGGATAGGTACATACAACATGCACTCTTCCTGATACATGTCTCTCACGTGTCACGCTGTCACGGCTAGTGGTCACTGCTGCCAATAACCCTAGACACAACTAGGAAACCAGTTGAAGTATGCCAGTAGCACACCCACATAACAGCAGTTCAGGGTACCCCTCCTGTGCTAGATATGTAACCCTGACATGTATGAGTCCCCTCTAGTCATGTACCCAGAGTTGTCACAGTTTGCCCCATACCATTTCAGGCTGACAGTTTAATAGGTATGTTTGTACTACATAAGCTATAGGCCATAGGCGGATATAAATTGAGGGCAGACCCATAGAGTATTGAGCAGTACTGTTGTGGAAAATAGAAGCATAAACAGTTTTTAATGGACTTTTTGTCTCATCCCCCACCCCTAATCTGGATCAATACTATAATTCATATACTACGGGTATGTTTTTCTCCAAACCTAATGTTGGGACTTGTGTTCTATTATTGTTCATATATTTGATGGGTTGCATGTTAACATACTTTTTTCAAATACCATTCTTGGTGGCCTTTTGCCATCAATGTTACTGGCATGCTGTTACGATGTATACTGTTGTTCCATTTATGCATGCGTTTGTTTTGCTATGCAACTTTTTCAAATCTGTTTTATGGGGTTAATTGGAACACCCATGTATGCTGTTATAACTAATCTTGAAATGTGTTGTTCATGACTAACCAACATATTTTTTAAAACCTCAATACCATAGCACGTTTGGGAAGGCAGATCCTGGCGGATCCACCTGTCCCTCCTCATCTGGCCATGGCACCAGGCCCCAGCATGTCTGGGACCCAACCCAGGACTTCCTCGTCTGCTGGTCCTGCACCACCTTTGGGTGGAACCGCCTCTGTCCCCCCAAGAGTGAGCGTGGAAAGGAGCCTGTCACCCACAGTCAGTTCTGGGGTTTGGTGCGCAGCACCATCTGAGCAGAGTTGGGAGGGTAGCTGTGCCAGATTGAAGACCGCCTGGCAACACCTCAAGGGCTAGACCACCCCTCCTGTCCAGCCCCAGCACAGCCACCTCTGGGGCTGTGAAGGAGCAGTGGTGGCTGCCAATTGGTGGGGACCTCAGTCCCACTGTATCCATTTGGGTGCTCAAGGGCTTCTGATTCCCAACCACCCTCCCCGTCAAAAGTGTTTATCCCCTCATGTGTCATATACAGCCACTGTCTGCTGTGTTGTCTGTCTGCAAATGGAACTTATACCACACAGCCTACCTCCCCAAACATACCTACAGCCCTTCCCCAACATCCCACTCTCACCTTACAAAAAAGGGGCATCTGTCCCACAAAAAAAATAATTGCCCCATACATAGCTCTATATTTCGCCCCATGTACACTGAAACTAATCAACCAAGCCACAGATTATTCTGCAAATGTCTGTCACCAACACCCCTCCCTGTGGGATGTGAGGCTGTAAATTCCAAATTTTACACGTTATTCACAGCTGTTGCTGCCAAAGAAATGTAGAGCTATGGTCCTTTCCTACACCCGTCCTGCACATCCCTTGCTGTTTTTCATAATGTTTTACCCTCTGCTTCCCCCATTTCACCACTTTCCTATCATCCTTTTTTCTTTTCTTTAAAGAAAATTAGCACGGGTGTAAGTGGGAGTAAGTGAAGCTAACAGGACTTAACCGTCTGTTAGCAACAGTTAGCTCTGTGAAAACCTACGAAAACCCACTTATAACTGCTGAAAAGTGCCTTAATCACTCTGTCTCCATCAGCCCTTGTTCTGCCCAGCAACAAAATAATCAGTTCTGCCAAGTCTCGAACTCGGGATGCTGTGCACTACAATCACAGCAATGGATCACTACACCATCTCAACTGCGAAAATTTGTAATGCTTTTACAAACATATCAGTGATTCTGGTCATTTAACATTAATGAAAAAAGTAATCACTTCCAAGTCTGGAAACCAGGACCCAGTGCACAATAATGATAGCAACATACCTCTACATCATTTGAGCTGTAGGAATTTGTAATGATTTTACAAACATATCATGCACAACAGTCATTCAACATAAGGGGGATTTATATATTTGTAGTACTGTTATATACATATATATGTATATCTAGATACCAATAGCTCTCTTTCTCTCTCTCTCTACATATATATATATATATATATATATATATATATATATATATATATATATATATATATATATATATATATATATATATTTAAATGTATATATATATATATATATATATATATATATATATATATATATATATATATATATATATATATATATAATGTATATATATTTATACATATAGACAGATAACCAACCTTTTACTGCAACACATCTGCAAAAAGCCTGACAAATGGGGAGGGGGTGGTAAAGGGCAAACATTAGTGACAGCTTTGAAATACGGCTGTCATACGTGTAGAAGTCTGCTAGAGTGGCATGGTGTGCTTTAACATACAATGCCAGATACATTCCAGGTCTGAAACACAAATGAATGTCATTATTTACTGATGTCAATGCTCACATCATCCCAGTGATTTCTCAGAAACCCACAACTGTTGTGGCCAACAGACAAAACATATGAGCCATGCATCAGGATAGTGTCTAGACATCTGTAAAGTGGAGCGGTATGACCGCAGCCATGTAAGCGAATGGAAAAACCCATGACAGCTGCCAACCATGTAACCCAGAATGTTTTGAACCACAGTAAGACCAACACATGCACTACAGGGATGCAAGTGTAGGGAAAAGCAGATAGTGGTGCATAAATGTCCACCCTCAACCATTTGTACCACATTCACAGCAACATACCAATAACCCCAATGAACTCTAGAGTAGAACAACTGCTTGAACGAATAAATCCTGATTCCCATTCACACACTACACTGACATATACTGGTCCAACTCCCAGTGTACTGGGAATCCTGAGGTGTTACAGGATATTTCTCAGTCTGCCCCTACAAATATACGCACCTGATAGACCACCAGCAACCGAAGAAGCATGCACAGTTAGATAGAAAAAGGATTTGTAACACTCACATCTGCTACTCACCCAAATAAACACCTACACACAACACTTCCACACAACCTTGACAGTCATTTCACAATGGCCAGACATACAGAACTCTCATATGTGCAGATTTCCACGGAATGTCCAGGGTGTGAGACCATATTCATGGCCACTGCCACATAACACTTTTAGTAGTCTGCTAAGTCAATGGGATGATACCTTGAGTGCAGTAACTAAATAATGATATAACATACCTCTGATGCTTTTACTGCAAGACATCTGGACAAAGCATGACAAACTTGGGGGATAGGGGGCTGGAAAGAGGGACATATCTCACATAATGGCATTACAAACTGAAACAGTTTCCAGTGTCACATGCTTTGTTGTAACATAATATCCCTGAAGAATATGATGTCTGAAACACCATTGGATGTCAACAATCACTGACTACAATCCTCACAGTATCCTACTGCTTCCACAAAAACAGACATCGTCTAAGGAACAGACCAAACATAACAGGCAAACCTCTGGGCAGTCTGTAGACATCAGGACAGCGGAGAGGTATGTCAGAGATATATCACTGTCAGACATCAAGTCACACAGAAAATGCATGTCCAGATGAAGCCTGTTAAACAAGCAACCCTCTGTGTGTATAACAGTACTACTGACTTCCAATCTGTACCCAATTCTGGAGCTTTGTTCCCCATGTTGTTGGTCTGTCTCCACATGTCCTCTCCAGAGAAGTATTCCCACCTAGTGTCTGTAAAGCTGTAGCCACCTCACCTCCATAATGTCCTCCACACAGGCAATGAAAAGGTGCAAGGCACATATGAAGGCCATAATTATAGCACTGTATTGCTATGGCACTGGCAAATGGAAAGACAACACAGCTGCTCTGGATGCGAGTAGTAAGTGGGAGACAATTAGTGCACAGGCCATCACCTGCTCGTGAGCAGTACCTACAAAAAGCAAGCTGCTGCCTATGCAACACAAGCCACAACCCATCCCCACAAAGACAAACTGCGACTACACAAACCTAAACATCTGCATTGTTGTGAGGAAACTCCTGAGCACTATAACAGGTATGTCAATCATGTAAGCTTGTAATGGAATGCAGAGGGGGAATGCACTGATGTCAGATGGAACACTAGGCCACAACAAGACCTGCTGGACTCACATGCTGCTGTCCAACACCTATGGCCATTTCTGCTTACCCTGCCTGCATTGACATGGAGCACATCTCTGGCACCTGAGTCACCCCAGCAAAGGTCATCTCACGTATGACTACTAATGGAGCCTCTGTTGTCCAATACTGAGTGCGTCACTGGTAGGCCGGCTACCTGGGATGTTGTAATTATTCATATGTTACCTGTGAATACTACTCTGATACATATGCTTGTCTTACAAATGTAAGAGATGTGCATAGGGTATGTGCATATACACAACAGGTGCAGATGAGTGTGTTGAACTGTATGTGATATACTGAGCCCATACCTGACAACTGTTCAGAGTTTTGCAGGCTGAACATGTCTGCCTCATATATGTAGTCAATGCCTCAGACAGTTGTGTATTGTCTGGTACATCACTGGCAAACCCATTAAAGATGGAAGTCATAACAAATTAGCATACATGTGATGTATATCCTGCAGAGTACACCTGTGAATGTGACACCATCTTTGCTGGCAATTGTGTGTTTCAGCTAGAGTCATAAAGTGACACTATTTACTGTAATTTGTCCACAACTGATGTGTGCCTTTGTGCAGATGTCTTGCTCTAACAGGAGCTAGGTGTCTCACCATGAAACCCATGTCAATGCAAGTGTACCTTGTCCTGTAGGATGCTGACATTTGTGCAGTCACTGACACCTGTTTTCTAGTTGTGGAGAGCACACCAACCTTGCCAGGTCACTCATCACAGCATACGTTTAGACCCCAAATGGAGCCCCGCAAAGCCACAGGAGGTGGAGTGTTGAACATTAGCATGCACATGCACACCTCCAGTATGGCTCATGGGTGACATCCTGAGTGCAGTTAACAGTTGACAAAACACCTACTCAAATCGTAGCTAGCTACAGGCTTCCAACCATGACTATGGACAGCCACCACACCTATTGGGACCTGCTGGAATCTGTCAGGATTCAGTCATCTACCCTGCTCCTGGGTGACTTCAAATATCCAAATATAGTGTGCATGACCTATGCCACCTGGACATGAACACACACAGATTCCTTGGCTTTGTCAATGGCAATGCAGTGGATCAGCCGGTCAACACTCCTACGGCAGGTGGAAACCTCATGTACCTGGTCCTAACCAACACATGAGTAGCCACTGCAGCACTCCTACAGTGCCAACCCCCTTGGTAATATCCGACCACATAGTCATCACTGTTCAGTTCACCATCTCCCCTGCTCCCCCACCTTACAGTGTCAAACAAAATGAACTATACACACATGACTATAAATCCCCTCAGAGCAGGTAGAAATAGCTGTACAGCCAACATTCCATTTGTTGGAACTAGCAGCAATGTCCAGGCCCACACCAGAATACTATGTGGGCACCTACATAGCTGTATGGACTCAGCAGTACCTGACAGGACAACATCATCTCCCACAAGGTAGGGTAAACAGCTGTGGTGAACACCAGCAATAGACAAATGCCATAATTGGTGGAAACAATTGCTGGATGGGCCAAGAAGGAACAGGTACCTCATTGTAAGCAATGTTATCTTGGTCTGCACAAGCAAATAAGGGCACAGGTGATGTACCTCAAGACTGTCTTTAGTGCAAATTGGACACATCCACCAAGGCAAATCACTAGGCCTTCCACACATTTCTGCAATTCCAGAGGCAACACACAAATTTGCTCTGTAGTGGTGGTCAATAACACCACATGCATGTATGGCATAGATATAGGCAACTGGCTGCAGACAGGTGAAGTGTAAACACCACCCCCTGTCTCCCCAGTGGCACACATGTGAATGTACAGCACCTGCCCCCATCCCCTCATCATCAGGGAAACACTGTAGTCAACCACAGCCTGAGCACCGGTGTCATCCCATCTACACAGAGGACAGCCATTGTCATCCCTGTACACAAAGGCAGAGCAATCCACCAACCCAGCCAATATTATGCACATCAGCCTAACTAGCCTGCAATGCAAAGGCATGGAAGGCACTATCAAGGACATTATGAACAGGGACATCAGCAACATCAAAATCCCTGGGCCCATACACCATGATTTTGTCAAAGGGAGATCAAGCCTGTTAAACCTGATTGATCTCTCTGCAGTGGTAAACAAACACAGGGATGAGAGGAAGATGACGAACAATGCCTACTCTCGCCTAGCACAATCCTCTCACACTAATCCCCAGGTAGACATGATACATAGACAGCTAGGCACCAACCTGTAGGTTACCAAATGAGTAGATAACTGGCCCAATGTTAGTACCCACTCAGTCAAAGTAGTAGAACCCACCTCTAATAGTAGATTCTTCCACAACGGTGCACCCCAAGGATTGGTCTGGGGGCCTCTACTGTTTGAGATATATGTATTTGAGGTACAAGACAAAAGCAGCAGTTGTGGCTGACCAGGTGTACGGATGCTTGCAAGCTGCCCACTGTCTTACATTCCCCTATTGATGTGATCATCACTCAAGAGGCACTCACCCAATTACTGACTGGTACAAGAAGCATTATTGCAAACGAAATGCCAGAAGAGGCATCATTCCCCCTGCTGTGGCAGATGTCATTCACACTAAGTATGACAGTAATAATGTACTGAACATCCAATCAGGTGTGAGGTGACTTGTGCACTGAGGTTGGTAGCAACCTGGCAGTTTCCCACCATGTGGGCACCATTGTATGGAAGGCCGTCTACATGGGCCACCTCAGAAATATGGGTAGGTCATGGGTAGATGTAAAGTGAGGGCAGACCTCTACAGTATTGAGCAGTACTGTTGTACAAATAGAAGTCTATGCAGCTGTTAATGTACTTTGCTTCTCTCCCTCTACCCCTCATCTGCATCACTAATTATTAGTCATATAGTATGGGTATGTTTTTACTGTTGGAACATGTGTTCCATTATTGTTCATATACTTAATTGGTTGCATGTTAACATACCTTGTTCAAATACCATTGTTGGTGGCCTGTTGCCATAATTGTTACTTGCATGCTGTTACAATGTTTACTGTTGTTCCACTTACGCATGTGTTTTGTTTCATTGCAAATATTTCACATCAGTTGGTTTGGGTTCATTTGAACACCCATGCATGCCTTTAAAAGTAATCTTGAAATGTTTTGTTCATGACTAAGCAATATATCTTGGAAAACCTCAACACCACAGCACTTTTAGGAAGGCCAGTCTCAGCAGATCCCCCGGTCCTGCCCCATCTGGCTATGGTACCGGGCCCCAGCACATCTGGGACCCACCCTGAAACTTCATCTTCTGCAGGTCTGGCACCACCTGGGTGCAGGCACAGAGATGAACCCATCATCTGCCGTAAGTTCTTGGGTATGGTGTGCAGTGTCATCTGCTCTGAGTTGGGTGGCCAGCAGCGCCAGATGGAAGGCTGCCTGGTGCACATTGAGGAGCAGGCTGCCCCTCCTATCCAGCCCCCAGCACAGCCACTGTTGGGGCTGTGAGGGTACAGTCATGACTGCCTGCAGGTGGGGATGTCAGTCCAATCATATCCATATGGGGGTTCATGGCCCCTAATTCCCATATGGGTCTATATTATAACATCGAAGTCTTACAACTTCGAATGTTGTAATATCGAACCCATTCGATCAAAACACCAGAAAACCGAACAGTCAGAATAGAGAATTTTTTCCAGGGAAAACATTTGCTGTTCCGACAAACATACACACAATACAAGCACTCCAAAATAAATAATCCACACACATACACTTCACAAAACCCTACACTAAACCATATATACACCACTACCTATCCACTTACCTTAACCCAACCCTAACCCTAAGGTCCCTAACTGTCATGCACTCACCTTACCTGGTCCCTAACCCTAAAGTCCCTATCGCACATTCACCTTACCCACTCCCTAACCCTAAAGTCCCTATCACACACTCACCTTACCCGCTCCCTAACACTAAGGTCCCTATCGCACACTCACCTTCGTTCACACACTTACCTTAACCCGGTCCATAACCTTCGCTCCACAGTTGAGGAAATAGCGAAGCTGCAGAAACGGCCCACCGAATACTTTTCCTAAGAAAGTATTCTGTGTTTTGCAGCTTCACTATTTCAAGTGTTCGCTGAATTTGGTTCAATATTATAACATTTGAAGTTGTAAGACTTCAATGTTATAATAAAGACCCTTTCCAAACACCCTCCCTGTCCAAGCTGTTTACCCCCCCACATGTGTCATATACCACCCCTGTCTGCTGTCATCTGTTTTGTCTGTTTCCCTACCCAACCTACCTCCCCAGATGTACCTGCAATCCTTCCCCAACACCCCAGTCTCACCTTAACAAAGAAAAAAGGGTATCGGTCCCCAAAGGAATTATCGCCCATTACATAGCTGTCTATTTCCCACAGGTGTCAACTGGACACATGTAATCTGGTCCAATTGGCTTGACAACACACTTCTGTTATCCTCACCCCTCTATCTGGGGTTTGAGTGTTCAAATTCACCTTCAAATTCTGTACAAATGCACAGCTGTTGCTGTATTACAAATGGACAGCTATGGACCTTCCCTATACCCATCCTGCACATCCCTAGCTACCTTTCATATTGTTTTTCCCTCTGCAGGCCCCTTTCTCACCACTTTCCTATTACCCCTTTTTCTTTTCTTTTAAAGAGATTAGCACAGGTGTAAGTAGGAGTAGGCGAGTTTGCACGATACTAAGTGAAGCTAAAACGGATAAAGCATTTGTACGGTTAACCGTATGTTGGCATCGCTTAGCATCATGCAAACCCACTTAAAGCTGCTTTAATCACTCTGTCTCCATCAGCCACTGTTCTGCCTAGCAACAAACTAATTAGCGCTGCCAAGTCTCAAACACAGGACCCTATGCACTATAGTCAGAGCAATGTACCACTACACCATTTGAGCTGTAGGAATTTTTGATGCTTTTTCAAACATTTCATTCAGTAGAGTCATTCAACAGTAAAGAAAAAGCTCCGTGGAATCACTCAGATTTTGTATATATACATGTACACATAAGTATGTATGGTGATACATATATATGAAAAATATATTAAAGATATATATATGTACATAACATGTAGTGCAGTCATACCTCAGAACCATACCTCTCAACCTCTTAGTGCAAGACATCTGGGCAAAGGCTGTCAAAATGGGGCGACAATGGGCCAAACGTAGGGATGTACTTTAAATATTTCCATTAGAAACGTAGACAGTTGCAAGAGTAACAGGATTTGTTTCAGCACACATTTTCAGAAGGATATGAGGTCTGACATTGAAATGTATGTCATCATTTACTGACAGAAATCCTCAGATCATCACAGTGATTTACCAGAGAAGTATGAATAATTTGTAGAGCAGACTGCAAATATGAGCAATAAACCTGGACTTTTTGAAACAATCCAGCCAGTTGACAGGTATGCTCAGAACTCCATTAGTGCAATGACTTTGGACCAAGCCTGACAAAGTGAGGGGAGAAAGCCATGAACATAGGGACATATACGAAATACTTGAGTAGATAAGCTGAGACAGTTGCTTCAGTAACACTGTCTGTTCTAATATATATTGACTGAAATAACACCAAGTCCAAGACTCAATTGCTTCTCATTAGTTAGTGACTTAAATCCTCACATCATACCACTGATTTGTCACAAGTACACAACAGTTATGGGGACCAGACCAAAGATATGAGCCAGACAAGTGGACATCCTACAAATATCTGGATATAACATGACATTAGGGAAACCACACTGAGCTGCTAAGCATGTCACCAAGCACCATCCAAACTATACTCAGACTGACACAACAATACCACAAATCAGCTATGGGGAATTACACACGCATTTGCAAATATATCAGGCACTACAGGGATGTAACAGTAGTGAAAAACAGGTACCAGTGGGAAAGTGCATACCCACAACCAATTCTACCACAGTCACAGTGACATACCGGTAAACCAAATGAACACTAGAGTATAACGACTGTGTGAACAAAAATATCATGTTAGCCACTCATACACTACCCTTACATATACTGGCCCAATTCACCCTGTAGTAGGAATCCTGAGATGGTATGGGACATGTCTGTCTGCCCCTACAAACATATACAGCCAACAGACCACCAGAAACTGGAGCAGCATGCACGGTCACATAGAAAAGAAGCCATGACACTTAACATGTACCCCCCTCCCTAGACAGCTCAACTAACATCTACACACTACACTGCTACACAATCCTAACAGTATGTTAACATTCACCAGACATACACAGACCTCTCAACTGTACAGATTTTCACAGAATATCCAGGCTTTGTCCTCATAGATATGGCCTCTTCCTCATAATATGTCTGGCATTCTGCTACATCACTGGGATGATATCAGGAATGAAGGCAGTAAATAATGATATACCATACCTATCAACCTCTTACTGCATGACATCTGGACAAAGCCTGGCATAATTGGGGGACAGAGACCCAAAAACGGGGCATATTTGAAATATTCCTGTTAGAAACTGAGAAAGTTGCTGGTGTTACAGGGTTTGTTGTAACATATCTTTTTTGATGGATCTAAAGTCAGAAACACAAATGGATGTTAGCATTTACTGACTACAATCCCCAGAGTATGCTACTGATTTGACAAGGACAAAAACTGTCCGAGGAACAGACGAAATATATGAGCCACACATCTATACATTCAGTGAAACTCTACAGTTGAGAGGTATATTTTGTAGGTGTTGCCACAGTACTATACAGGTGAACAGCAATAATGTGTACATGGGTGCAGTGTTTGCTAGGTGAAGGCCCATCACCTACTAACATTACTCACATATCCCAGAGGTGTATATTAGTAGTAACATTAAGTGGAAAAGGCTGCACTGCATGATGTTGAGGGCCTGTCCAGTGTGTGTATGTTGTGGTGGGACTGTGTGTCATGAATGTCAACAGTTGGCTATTGTGAGGTCTGTGTAATGCCTTTGTGCCACCTCACCTGTGTGTGTGTGTGTGTGTGTGTGTGTGTGTGTGTGTGTGTGTGTGTGTGTGTGTGTGTGTACCAGCAAACCTTATAGTGCAGTTATTAATGTACATATGTTGTCTTCCCCACACAGGTGGACATGGTGGCCGTCATCCCTTCTGCTCAGAATCTGATGTCAGTGTCTCTGCAGACTCTGACCATGATAGTGAGGCACAGGTGAGGTTGTCAAGGACTGAATCTGTGCCATCGGTTGGCATCCCACAGTCATCCACAATGTCCATGCACACAGTCACAATGCCCACACATACCCCATCCCCAGCAGCCACAAATAATGGACAGTTGGCAGGTGGTGGCATGGAACAGGCTAGTGTGGTGACTATGGCAAGTGTGAGTGTAGACACTAGCCATAGCCAGAGTGCAGGCAAGATCCCACACAGGCAGGCAGACAGGGGTGCTCAAAGGAGGACTGCTGCCCATTGAGCTGCTGTCACAAATGCCACAGCAGGTGTTACCAGACACAAGCTTTGAGCTGTCATGGATGCACAGGCACATTGTGAATGCAACACCAGACAAATATTCAGGGCCTTGGATGCAACTCTTCCTGGCTTACGTGATGACATACATGGCCTTGTTGAGGCCACACATCAAAATACTGAAGTCATGAATAGACGGTGGGGTGAGACCTTGCCAGTCCTCGACCGTGGAATGTCTGTGCTGTAGTGTATGGTGAGAGATGGGCATCAGCCACATGGATGTAGGTCAGTACCAAGATCAACTGACAGTCTACATGGCCATACACCTTTGCACTCCCGTAGTGGCAGTCCCACCAGCAGTCCCAAATGGCAAGTGCTGTCTACACCACAACGGAGCAGGCCATAGGCACATGGTCCTGGTCTGTCCCATCACATCAGGGACACGGATCCAGCAGACAGCATTCACCATCGGGGAGTAGTACTGCATCTGGCCTTGGGCCTGGTGGTGCCAGTGAGACCTCTGGCAGGACCAGTTAACTTGTCTGTGGCCAAAGATGATGAACTGTACACCCTGCCATGTACGGTCCATGGCTGTCCAACATACCCTTGTGTTGGGCAGCCACATGGCATGACTGTGTGCATACTAACACACACACATCACCATCACAGCCAGGTCACCTCCACACACACACACACACACACACACACACACACACACACACACACACACACACACACACGCACACACACACACACACACACACACACCACCTCTGCACGGCCCTCCAAATGCACACATATTATGTCAACCATATGGCCCAGCCTAGGCCTCTGGCAAACCCACACAACACCCTGTGCATATGATGATACCTGTGCTACATCCTTGTCATCCATACCACTGATTACGGGACATGCTAATATGGTTCTGATCACCAGGGTGAATTAAGTACAGTTTAGCTATGTAATGCTGTGTAAGGTGCTGTCAGCTGGCATTTGTAATGGGTGCACTTCAGAGTGTGTGTACCTTTTCAGCCACGATGCATTATTGGTGTTAGTAATGCTGACTGAATGTAGTCTCACATGATGCATTCTGTTTGTGTTCTAGGTGTCTGTGTGTCAGCAGGATGTGCCCTGCAGATATTGACAATGAGGGGCATGGCAGAGTGGTAACACATCAATTGTGTCAGAGCTGAGGTACAGCTGTATATGTACACACTTACCAGGTCTGTGTAGCAGTTATTGCATGTGCCACAGAGCTTTTAGGGCTGAGGGGTGAATACAGGTAAGTCTATGGTGGTTAATGTCAGCAGCCCTTGTAAAGTGGACAGTGGTAAGTGTAGTAGGTGGAACACACCTCAGATTGGTAAAACCCACACCCCCAGAGGATATTGTGTTGACCAAACACACAGGGAATACTGTTTCCACACACACACACACACACACACACACACACACACACACACACACACACACACACACACACACACACACACAGGATCGTAGTTGCCATTGTTGGGTTTGGAACCCCTGCCCAGCTAATTTGTGGTACTACAGTGTTATGCAGTTATCACAGGTGGCATGGAACTAATAGTGTGATGACTGTTCCAAGGTACCTGTAAAGTGAATAACATCACTTGCCCTTGTGAGGTATGGCAATGGGAATGTATTGGGTGTGGAAGGACTCATTAGACTGTCACTTACAAGTCTACACACTCACAAACACTGCTATACACACCAATGCACACACAGTTGCCAGTACTGAAATTAGCAGCCCTGCCTATCATGTCATTCATTCCATACTGTTACATAGCTGTTGTACATGGCACAGGGCTGATAGTGATGATGAGTGTCTACAAATACCTCTATGGTGGATGTGAACAGCGGCCTTTGTAAAGTGGACCTTGGGACATGTACTGGGAGTACCGGTGCCTAACTGTAAACCATGGCCACCCAATGAATATAGTTCTCATTCAAACACACACACACACATGATACTGTTCACACACACACACACACACACACACACACACACACACACACACACACACACACACACACACACTTGCCAGAACTAAGATTAGAACCTCTACTTATCTAGTTACTGCTACTACAGTGTTATGCATTTATTGGATGTGCCACAAAGCTTAGAGAGTGATGTGTCTGAAGGTAATTCCAAGGTGAACAACATCACCAGGCCTTGTAAAGTAAGGCAATGGGTGATTTACCGAGTGAGAATAGACCCAAAATACTTGAACCTACAATTATACACACTTACACACACAAATACACTCGTACACACATTTGCCAGGACTTAGATTAGCAGCCCTGCCTATCTTGTTAGTCAGTCCATACTGTTACATAGTTTCTGCATGAGGCATGGGGCTTATTGGGCTAAAGGGTGTCAACAGATGCCTATATGGTTGATGAAGACAGTAGGCCTTGTAAAGTGGACCTTGGGACATGTACTGGGAGTACTATGGCCTAAAAATGTAAAACCCACCCCCAGTGGATATAGTTCTCACTCAAACACATATACCGGATACAGTTCTCTCACACACACTTGCCAGGATGGAGATTAGAACCCCTACCTATCTAGTTATTGCTACTATAGTGCTATGCATTTATTGCATGTGCCATGGAGCATATACTATGAAGAGTGTCCCACAGTTCTTCTAAGGTGAACAACATCACCAGCCCTTGTAAAGTATGGCAATGGGCAGTGTACTGGGAGAGTGAGGCCTCAAGCAGGACTGCTGTTAGGGCAAAGGGAAGTGTACTGGGTGTGAACAGGCCCAAAGTCTTTGGCCTACAGTTGCGTGTGCGTGCGCACACACACACACACACACACACACACACACACACACACACACACACACACACTCTTTACATTTGCCAGGACTGAGATTAGAACACCAACCTAAATAATTATTTGTATTACAGTTATGCAGTTATCGCACACACCACAATGCTTATAGGGCAGAGGCCAGTCCAACAGTACTTCTACAGTGAATGACATCAGCAGATCTTGTGAAGTAGGGCAATGGGAGGTGCACGGGAATGAACTAAAACATTTACTCCTACACACACACACACACACACACACACACACACACACACACACACACACACACCCCACCCCCCACACACAACCACTATTACATATGCCCTGACTGAGACTAGAACACCTAACTATCTAGTTATTTGTATGATAGTGTTAAGCAGTTATTACACACACTATAGAGCTTACAGGACTGAAGCCCATCCAAAGGTACTTCTAAGGGGAATAACATTAGCAGATCTTGTAAAGTAGGGCAATGGGAAGTGTACTGAGTGGATAAGGCATCATAATACTTAGACCTACAGATACACACACACACACACACACACACACACACACACACACACACACACACATAGGTAGGTGATGTGATATTCCAACCCCACCTCAGTACCATCAGACAATGAATCTCATCTTCATGCTGGCAGATGCAGATGCCAGTGCTTACAACTTGTATGCAACTGTCTGCAGCAGGACATCGTTCTATGCCATTCAGGGTATCCCTGTGTCTGACTCACTCTCTGTGTGCATCTCTCTCTGTCACTGGCTATCCCTCCCTTCCCTATGTCTATGTGTGTGTATGCTTGACATATTGTAATATGTTGTCCATATATATGTGTGTGTGTGTGTATCACACACAACAGATGCAGATATACCACATATGTGCCACCTACAGCTGGCTGTGGGTACTCCTGTCTGATGGGTGTGTGTGGAGGCAGTTAGGTTTACATAGCTATGTGTATGCAAAGACATTTGCACAATACACAGATATATATTCTGATGTGTTTTTAGACATGGGCTTCACTTCTCTAAGTGTAGGAGCATGCTCCCTATGACCTTCTATAGTAAGCGTGGTAATCCATTCCAGGGATAGTTGTCAGGGGTGGTGTGTGCTACAGCCGTACCTTGCAACCTGTTTGTGCAAGATATCTGGAGATAGGCTGCCAATATGGGGAAATAATGGGCTAATCATAGGGGGGATACTGTAACTATTGCTCTTATCAATGTATGATTTGCTTGAGTTACAGGGTTTGTTTTAGCAGACATTTTCTGACATATGTAATGTTTGACACTGTACTGTATTGTGTCATTACCTTCTGACAGATATAATCGGGCCATCACAGTTATTTACCAGAGAAATACAAGATGGATGATGCACAGACCTATACGATGAGGTAAAGGATAGACATTCTTGCACAATCTGGCTAGTTGGGAGGTGTGGCTACAGCCAATTGACTGATGAAGCTGTGTAAAAGGTCCAGCATGTTTGTGATATACTGGCTGGGGTCTCCTGGTTGTGCAGTATTCTTCTTACCTGAAAGGTCATATCCTGGTGTGGCCATACCTGTCAACTGTACAGATTCTCACAGATTATCCAGATTCATGACTCATATATCTGGTCAGTTTCCCTTAACGTTGTAGTTTTCTAGCACATTTGTTACAAATCACTCAGGGTTGCAGTTAGGGAATAATGTCAGAACATTAGAGTTTCAGACTTCACACCCTTCATAACATCCATGGTACTACGCACCCCCTCTGTTACTCTATCAACTTTCTAACATTATGACAGCAATATTTCAAATGTGTCCCTATAGTTGGGCCTTTATCCCACTATTATGTACGGCTTTGTCAAGATCTCTTCCTCTACGAGGTTGAGAGTTATGCTATTAGCATTTAGCGGCATGGCCTTACATTTGCATTGACTGTGTTATTTTGGTAGTATGGACCCCTTGACATTCCCTATAAAAGCACTATGGGTGAAGCATGGGCCTTTGCCAGAGGCCTGCAGGCCATGTGACACTGATGCTGGCCATCTGTAGCAAGGCAGTGTGTTCTGTCACTCATATGTTCCCAGGCTGGGGTGACAATGGTAATTGACAAAACACAGTGCTGTGCTACTAGGCACCATACCTCTCTACGAATGTGAGCCAGACATCTGGACAAAGCCATGAGTAATTGGGTGACAAAGGCCTAAATATACAGACCTTTGTAACTATTGGCCTTACAAACCTGGAATGGTGATACAATAATAGATTTTGCATTAGCATGCATTTTTCTATAGGGTATGAAATCTGAGACACTACAATCCATCATTATTTTCTAACTTTAGACATTTATGATTTGCCAGACAACCATTATTTTGGAATAAAGACACCACAAATATGATGCAAATCTGTGTACATTCTGCAAAAGGTTTGTATAGTTGGGAGGTATGGTAGGCACTGTGTAGGTTACTCCAACCTGTGTACTGTTTATATGTGTGGCCCCTTGTACATGACCTGTCCAGCTTCCCAGCAGTAATGTATACTGACATCTGGAAGGTGTGTACAACTCCCACCGTAGGTGTAGCTGACATGCAAAATAGTTGCCACTGCATTTCATGGAACCTAGGCCACTAGGACACAACAGCCATGAGAAGTTGCTGGCCACATCCTGACAGTATTCCTCACACATATGCATAGCTCATTGACCCCTGCATATTGTGGACATGCAACAAGTTATCATGTTGACTGGGACAGCCCTGGCAATGTATGCTCTGCAGCTATTACCCTACAAACTTACATGGTACTGCATTTGTATGGGAATATGGGTGTGGGGGGGGACACCTGACAATAGTAAATATTTGCACAGACTGAGCTCGTATTGGCTTTACATTTTGGTTCCATTTAGCATAGTACTGTGCCCTGTCTTGGAGAATAGAGGCATATCACTAGATACCACAAGTTAAATTGTAATGCCATACAACTGAGTTTCAGACTTCTTACCCTTCAGAACCTTACTGCAAATGCAAGACCTGCTGTGATATCACCATCATTGTCACCATGTGTGGGCCTTTGCCAGTCATTCCTTTATGGTTTTCTATGGCTGACCTGCTGTGTGAGTCTGAGGGCTGAGTATGGGATCCCCACAGTGACAGCCATGCATGTGACCTATGACCCCCTTTTATTTGCCCCCCCCCACATATACTGCAGTGAGATTTTGTCACCTTAAATGAGGCTGCATAGTGTGGGGAGTCAGTATTGTGCAGACATTTCCTGGTGTCCCACATAGCTGTCAGTTGTCTGCTGCTATCCCAGTAGCCCACCCCATTCCCTTGCATGCATGCAGCATTATCATAGATATGCTACCAAAACATACTAATCTATTCATTTATTGTTAAGAAGACTGACTTACCTTGTGCCTGCAGCAGTTGTGAGGACAGTGCTTGAGGGCTGCCCATGTTGGATGCACACAGTACACTGCTTATACATGGTAAGTTACAGGTAATGTGATGTGTGTCATCCATTTTACTGTGTGTGCAAGTCAGGGAGAGGTGTCAGTTCCTGGGTCCCTACAGTGTCAGTGTGTGTGCTATGTGTTGCGTCTTTGCCAAGCCTTGCGCATACTGGGCATGCCTCCATCTGCCTACAGGAGCAGACTCAGGGGCCTCCTCCTCTGAGTCCCTCTGTGCCTGTGGGGAGCTTGGCAATGGTGAGGGGCTGTGTGGCATGGCATGGCACAGGATCATATTATGTAGCATGGCACATACTATGAATGCGTGCATATGTGGCTGGAGAATACTGCAAGGCTCAACCAGATATGTCAAGGCAGTAGAACCATGACTTGGGCATCCCAAACACACACTTTACAATGATCCTGGTTTGTCCGTGTGCCTCATCATGGGGTTCTTGAGTGGGTGTGTGTGCATTTCTGTTGGGTGTCATCATCCATGGCTCCAGTGCAGAGCCAGCATCCCCCACCAGATTGCCATATGGGATGTCTCCACTGGCAAATGCCTGGTACAGCTGTGACGAATGCCAGATGTGGGAGTCGTGATACCTTCCAGGACTGCCAGCACACACATTCATGATAATGCCCTGGGTATTGCACATGACCTTTCAGTTGATGGAGGGGAAACCCTTGCAGTTTATGAAGACCCTACCCTGTTCACCATGTGGTGCTTTGATGTGGATATGCGTGCAATCTGTCATACCCAGTACCTCTGGGTATTCTGCTACATGGTGGAAGAGACACATATTGCTGGTCCTCTCCTCATGGATGTTAGGGAAGTAAATGTGCACGCTGACATGTGGTAGCATGGCATCCAGGAACTGGTGGAGTACCCTGGATGCAGATGCCTGTGAGATGCCCATCATGTCCCCAGTAGATCTTAGGAAAGTACCTGTAGCTGTACCTTAAGCTAGTATTCTTAAGGCTATACTTACCTTGGTATCCACTAGGATGGGGTTCCCCTCTGTTGGCTCTGGGTCTGAGTTGAGGCCGGCACAGCTCGATGATTTGCTGAAGTATGTCTCTGTCCATCCTGTAGCACTTTACTATCTCCGGATTATGTAGCCCCTGGTTAGTTACCCTGGGTCTGAAAACTTTCTTCCTCCTCCTCCTCAGTCTGGGCTAGTTGTCAGCATTATCCTCCTCATCACCCTCAGCCTCTAGCACATACCGATTGATCAAAGCAATGGAAGTTCCTAACATTTTTTTGGTTAAAATTCCCTTGCATGTATACACCAGTGGTGCAAGGTTTGTGGGAAAACCAGACTGATAGATGTTTGCACAGTTTATACTGTTGTGCTGGAGATGCTGCCTGTATGATTGGCTGGATATGATACATTCCACCTGTATGCCATTGTATTTGTACTTGATTGCTTTTATTCTGCTATTTGCCTTTTTTTCCTTTTTTCCCTTCCCATTTCTGCCCCTTTGAAGCCCCGAAGTGTGCTGTGCAAACCTGGTGCCCAAATGTAAACAGTCCTGCTATTTCCATTTTTTTTTTGTTTTACACCTGGTGCGTGCCACGCAAACCCATTTAGCTAAGGTAAACAATGAGAAATGGCCCTCCCCTGAATACAAACACACTCTTCATTTCATGGAATAAGTCAGTACAGCCTGAGACGCACACCCTTGCTTAACTGGGCTTAGCTAAGTTCATCCGGGAGCCATGGAGCTCCAATGTACTTATACCAAGCATGACACACCCCCTTTTCATGCCTACTGCTTCTCCTGCTTATACCACTGCCTTATAGCTCCTACAAGGTTAGGTGCAGTTTGGTACTTGTCTTCTTTTTGTGATTCAGTAAATTTCCTTCATTAGCATACTCCACTGCCTTAGTCCTTAGTTGCAGCACTACCCTAGAGCCTTTCCCCTTTGCAACCACTGTTCCCTGCTATTGTTTTGATTCTGCATGCCATAGACTATAATGGCAAAATTCAGATTTCACTAAAAATTGCCTTTTAACATTTTTTTTTATTTTCAACACTTTTCTATGCCAATGGCCATATATTTGGCCATTGGCATGCCTAAGGAGTAGAATACATGCTTTAGTTTGAGCTGTCATGCCTCTGTTTTGATTTTTGCAGAAATGTATTCGACTAGTAACCGAATACATTTCTGCATGCTACACTATTCTACCACGAATGCCTGCCTGCTTACTGGATCGCTAATTTACCTCATTTACATGGTTTTCAACAGCAAAAGAGGTCATTAGCATAATCCAGTTGAGTCCATGGCAGAATACTGTTAGCAGGCTCGTGCATGTCCCCAGGCTTGTTTAATGGATCACTTGGCGGCCATATTCTGTGCAGGAACAGGTACACTCTTCCTGCATAGAAAAACATGCTTATTGAATCCTGGGGATAGTGTTCTCTGGTGACTTTAGTGATGCAAAGATTTATTGGACAAATTACACTTCAGTCAATCATGTTGAAGAATAATTTTTGGACATTTTGCAATTAAATGGTATTGAGAAATGGGTTAGGAAAACAAAAGACAGTCACATTTTCTGAACATTATTGCCACAGATGTTATTATTTTGGTGGAGTCTTTCAGGGTATAGCCTCCTTTAGGTAATTCTGTCAAAAATGCAATTACCTTTACCTTGAGTAACATACAACCACACAGTCAATCAGTTAATAAACATGATTATTGCAAAATTGATTATCTATTACTATGTGAATGTTTGGTATTATTTTAGGACTAAAGTCCAGTAAACAAACAGGTAGAGATTGTGACTATCAGATACTAGACAAAACTCTTTTCAATGAAGCTACAAGCACATACAGTCACAGAATAAAGACAAACATTATTTTATCTATTAGTTGACAAAAATGAAATGATGCATGAACTGACTCAAGGATATTGCAGATATATTTAATAAGTACTGCCCTGCACAGAAACCTTCCCTGGAATTCAATAAACTGAAAACTACATGCAGGAACAGTGTAGCAGTTCCTTCATGGAATATGGCCGCTGAGCGATCCAGTAAACTACTGTTCTGACATGCATGAGCCTGCCTACACTATTCCTGCACGGACACCACTGCATAATGCTAATTACCTCATTTGCTGGTGAAAAACATACAAATGAGGTGAATTAGCTATTCATCAAGCAAGCAGGCATCCATGCAAGAATAGTGTTAGTTGCAGAAATGTATTCGGCTACTAGCCGAATACATTTCTGCAAAAATTAAAACAGAGGCACGACAGCTCAAATAAAAGCACGTATTATAATCTTTAGGCATGCCAATGGCCAGATATATGGCCATTGGCATGGAAAAGTGTTTCATTTTTCTAAAAATAAAAGAATTGTTTTTTTTGGCCAATCTCGGCTGTTTAAGCATAGTGCAGCGGCGCACAAACGGCATTGTGCCAGAAAAAAAAAAGTGAAAGCACAATTTTTAGGGAAATCTGCATTTTGCTGTTATAGTCTATGACATGCAGAATCAAAAGAATACCAGGGAACAGTGGTTGCTAAGGAGAAAGGCTCTGGTGTAATGCAGTAACTAGAGACTAAGGCAGTGGGGTATGCAAATGAGGGGAAATTAACTGAATCACAAAAATATTCTAAGTGCCAAACTGCACCTAACTGTGTAAGTGCTATAACATGATCGTGTAAGCAGGAGGAGCAGCAGACATGAAAAGGGGGTGTGTCATGCATGGTGTAAGCACACTGGAGTTCCATGGCCCTCAGATAAGCTTGGCTAAGAACAGATAAGCAAGGGGGTTTGTCTGAGGCTGTATAGACTTATTCCATGAAATGAAGGGCGTGTTCATGTCCAAGCAGGGCCATTTCTCAATGTTTTCATTAGCTAAATGTGTTTGCATGGCATGCACCAGGTCTAATGCAAACAACAACAAAAAATTGGAAATAGCAGGACTATTTACATTTGGGCACCGGGTTTCCATGGCGTGCCCTGGGGCTTAGAAGGGGAAGAAATGGGAAATGAAAAAGGTAGTAAAAAGCGAAATAAAATAAAAGCAATCAAGTACAAATTACATAGCTAGCAGGTGGAATGCATCATAGTCAGCCAATCATACAAGCAGCATCTGCAGCACAACAGTATAAACTATGGAAACACCTTACAGTCTGTTTTTTCACACAAACTCTGTACCATTGGTGTACACATACAGGGGAATTTTAACCAGAAAAATGTAAGGGGCTGCCATTGCTTTGATCCACCAGAATGTGCTAGAGGCTGAAGGCAGTGAGGAGGATAATGCTGGCAACCGGCACAGACTGAGGAGGAGGGGAAGAGTGTTCAGACCCAGGGTAACCTACCGAGGCTACATGATCTAGAGATAGTAGAGCACTACAGGGTGGATAGAGACACACTGCAGCAAATCATCGAACTGTACCAGCCTCAACTCAGACCCAGAGCCAACAGAGGGGAACCCATCCCAGTAGATACTAAGGTATGTGTAGCCTTAAGAATACTAGCTACATGTACTTTCCAAAGACCTACTGGGGACATGATGGGGGTCTCACAGGCATCTGCATCCAGGGTACTCCATCAGTTCCTGGATGCCATGCTACCACATGCCAGTGAGCACATTTACTTCCCCAACACCCATGAGGAGAGGACCAGTAACATCCATCTCTTCCACCGTATAGTAGAATACCCAGAGGTATGAGCTGCAATAGACTGCATGCACATCCACATTAAAGCACTGCCTGGGAATAAGGTAGGGTCTACATAAACTACAAGGGCTTCTCCACCATCAACTGCCAGGTCATGTGCAATGCCTAGGGCATTATCATGAATGTGTGTGCTGGCAGCCCTGGAAGCTATCACAACTCCCACATCTGGCATTGATCACAGCTGTACCAGGCATTTGCCAGTGGGGACATCCCATATGGCCATCTGGTGGAAGATTCTGGCTATGCACCGGAACTGTGGATGATGACACCCATCAGAAATGCACACACACCCACACAAGAAAACCATAATCAGGCACATGCACAAACCAGGATCATTATAAAGCATGTGTTTGGGATGCTCAAGTCACTGTTCCATTGCCTTGACATATCTGGTGGAGCCTTGCAGTACTCTCCAGCCCCATGTGCACACATGTTCATGGTATGTGCCATGCTACATAATATGATCCTGTGGAAACAGCTGCAGTAGGAGCAGCATGGGGAAGGGCCACACAGTCCACCACCACTGCCAAGGTCCCCACAGGCACAGGTGGACTCAGAGGAGGTGGCCCCTGAGCCTACTACCGTTGGCAGATAGAGGTGTCCCCAGTATGCTCAGGCCTTGGCAAAGAGGCAATGCATAGCACACACACTGACACTGTAGGGACCCCAGGGACTGACAACTCTCTCTGACTTGCACATACAGTAAAATGGATGACACACTCACACATTACC
The DNA here is from genome assembly GCF_019279795.1 of Protopterus annectens. Classification (NCBI taxonomy): domain Eukaryota; kingdom Metazoa; phylum Chordata; order Ceratodontiformes; family Protopteridae; genus Protopterus; species Protopterus annectens. The sequence continues at coordinate 43,543,637 of NC_056728.1, forward strand.
TGTAACTTACCACGTATAGGCAGTGGACTGTGGGCATCCAACATAGGCGGCCCTCAAGCACCGTCCTCACAACTGCTGCAGGTACAAGGTAAGTCAGTCTTCTTAACAATAAATGAATGGATTAATGTGTTTTGGCAGCATATCTATGGTAATGCTGCATGCATGCAGGGAATGGGGTGGCCTACTGGGATAGCAGCAGACAACTGACAGCTTTGTGGGACACCAGTAAATGTCTGCCCAATACTGGCCTCCCCATACTATGCAGTATACCCAAGGTAGCAAATCCCACTGCAGTATATATGTGGGGCCAACTTACTGGGGGGGTCGTAGGTCACAGGCATGGATGTCAGTGTGGGGGTCACATACCCACCCCTCAGACCCACACAGCAACTCAGCTGTAGAAAACCAGAGAGAAATGTCCGACAAAGGCCCACAAATGGCGGCAATGTTGAATTACCCCCCCCCCCTACAGACTCACACAGTGATAGCACAGCAGGTCTCACAGTTGCAGTAAGGCTATGAAGGGTAAGAAGTCTGAAACTCAAATGTATGCCATTACAATCTGACCTGTGGTCTTTACTGATATGCCTCTTGTCCCCAAGACAGGGCACAATAGTTTGGTAAATGGAACCAAAATGTAAAGCAAATATCAGCACAGTCTGTGTAAATGTGTACAGTTGACAGGTGTGCCCCTCCATATACCCACAGAAATGCAGTAACATATATGTTTGCAGGGAAGTAGCAATGTAGCACACACTGGCAGGGCTGTCCCAATACACATGAAAACATGTTGCATGTCCACAATATAGAGGGGTCAATGAGCTATGTGTATGTGTGGTTAATACTGTCAGGATTTGGCCAGCACGTTCTCCTGACAGTCATCTTGTAGCACCCTAAGTACAGTACTGTCTTTGACAGGGCCATGTGCAGATAACTGCAGTGCCAACTATTATTATTATTATCATTATTATTATTATTATGTCAGTGACACCTACTGCTCTGCCACTGACATACCTGGTAGTCACAGTGCTATGTGGAATATACTACATATATAATGGCCTCTTGAAGGCTATGTAGCTGAGGTGCTAAAGCTTTTGTGAACATAAGTGCTTTTTGGTACTGTTGCCAGTGATTATTTTCAATAATTCTTTTTTTTATGTTTGCTTTTACATATAATGGATATGCCTTCACAGTAGAATGCACTCTGTACCCACACCTATAACTCCCAACTTCTGACAGCAAGACATCTGGACAAGGACAGAAATAAAAGTAGAACAAAGGCACAATGATAGGCATGTGTTGTAAATATCACCCTTACATACTGAGAAAGTTGGTAGGGTGAGGGGTTTGCAGTAGTGGGAAGTGACTGAAGGTTATGTAGTCTGAAACAGTAATGTCTGTCATTATTTTGTGACATCACTCTTCAATTATATGTAACTAACTTGCCATAAAAACATACGTTTACATAGACTGTGGATGAAACCTCTAGCCAAACACCTGGACAATCTGCCAAAAAATGCACAGGTGAGAGGTATGGCCACACAGAGATATGACATCTCAGGTTAGAAAGATACCACACAAGCAGGAGATCCCCAGCCAGTATATCACCAAGTTGTTGGACTGTTTACACAGTGCAGCACTCAACTGCCCATAGCCACACCACAACTAGCCTTGTTGGGCAAGAATGTGCATAGCTGCCCTCATAATATTGGTTTATGCATCATACAACTAGTATTCCTCTGGTAAAGCACTGTGATGATCTGAGAATGTCTGCCGCTAAGTAATGACACAATACATTGCAGTGTCAGACTACAGATATGTCAGAAAAAATGTCTGATAAACAAACCCAGTACCCCGAGAAAGTCCTGTGTACTCCTGAGAGGTATGTCTCTAGCACACAAACCCTGAACCAGACTACACATATCTCTGGAATGGAGTCCCACTCTAACTATAGAAGGTCACACTGGGCATGCTCTTACACTTAGAGAATCACAGGACATGTTAGGACCCATATTGGACCATTAGTATTGTCAGCCCAAGATAGTGGGCTACATACACGCTGGTTTACAAAGTCCATTGAACATGTGGGAGAAATAGACATATGTAGGTTTTGCAAAACTGAATTGGAAACAATCACAAACCTTGTTGCTGGTGGCGATGAACTAATGGTAGAGGGACTGTATACTGAAAGGCATAATAATGTGGCGAGACTGTTACACTGGAGATTGTGCAAATATTATGGTATCAAACTGACTGAAAAACAGTTGAAACATGAGCCACAAAGAATCATAGAAAATGATGAAGTTTATATCACATGGGATCACCCAATATCAACAGTTCAAAAGATAGATGCTAGAAAACCAAATATAGTGGTCCAAGAAAAGAAGACAAAAGTAGCATTGATCATTGAAATTGCCACACCCAGTGACTACTGTGTCTTGCATACAGAGAGACACAAAGTCATAAAAATACCTGGATCTGCAGGAAGAAACAAGAGCCATGTGGAAGAAAGATACCCAGACAGTTCCAGTAGTAGTAGGAGCAACTGGTCTTATAAAAAAAGAATTTGCAATTGTATTTAGATATGTTACCAATTCATGTGACACCATCCGAATTGCAGAAGGAGTCATTACTGGGCACATTGCAGGTGCTCCGAAGAGCACTTTTGGCTAACTTCAAAGAGTGAAACAATACTAATTTCATGAACTTTAATTGTACTTTGACTTAGGAATGGGGTCCATTCCCATCATGGTATTAGAAACCCAATAGACTTGGAGAAATTAAAAAAAGACCATATGACTGTATTGTGTATATATGTCTGTGCATACAGACAGCTATGTACACCTTAACTGTCCCTACACACACACATCAGACAGGATTACCCTCAGCTAGCTGTAGGTGGCCCATATGTGATATATCTGCATCTGTTGCTTGGGATACACAGACATATATATGGGCAACAGATAACATATGTCAAGCATACACACACATAGATGTGGGGAAGTGAGAGACAGACAGTGATAGAGAGAGAGAAAGACCCAGGGGGACACAGACAGAGTGAGTCTCACACACAGATACCCTGAATGGCATACAGTGATGTCCTGCTGTGGATAGCAGCACACCAGTTCTAAACAGTTGCAAGTTCCAGCATAAAAGGTGAGTCCCATTGTGTGATAATACTGAGGTTGGGTTTATAATATCACATCACCTGTGTGTGTGTGTGTGTGTGTGTGTGTGTGTGTGTGTGTGTGTGTGTGTGTGTGTGTGTGTCTGTCTGCCTGTGTCCACAGGTTTAAGTATTAGGAGACTGTTCCCACTCAGTACACTTCTCATTGGCCTACTTCACAGGATCTGCTGCTGTCATTCACCTTTGAAGTACCATTGGACACCTATCACCCCCTATAAGCTCTGTAGCATGTGAGATAACACTATAGTACAAATAGCTAGATAGGTAGGGGTTCTAATCTCAATACTGGCAACTGTGTGTGTGTGACAGTTGTGTGTGCAAGAGTGAGGGAGTGTGTGTTTGTAGGTGAAACTGTTTTAGGCCATTCCCACCCACAACACTTCCCAGTGCCCGACTTTATTGGTCCTGCTGATGTCATTCTCCTTATCAGCACCTTTGGCCACTTATCAGCCCAGTAAGCTTTGTAGTGCATGTGATAACTGCATAATACTATAGTACAAATACGTAGATAGGCAGGGGTTGTACTCTCAGATCTGGCAAATGTGCTTGTGTGTGTGTGTGTGTGTGTGTGTGTGTGTGTGTGTGTGTGTGTGTGTGTATGCTTGTAGGAAGAAGTATTTTGATATGTTTTCCCCCAGTGCCCTACTTTATCAGTCCTACTGATGTCATTCCCCTTATCAGCACCTTTGGCCAGTTGTCAGCCCAGTAAGCTCTGTAGCATGTGCGATAATTGCGTAATACTATAGTACCATTAACTAGATAGGCAGGGGTTCTAATCTCAATGCTGGCAAGTAAGTGTGTGTGTGTGTGTGTGTGTGTGTGTGTGTGTGTGTGTGTGTGTGTGTGTGTGTGTGTGTGTGCTTGGGTTGTGAATCATATCCTGTGTGGGTTACACCATTTTGAGGTGTGTACCACCCTGTACACTTCCCATAACCCTACTTTACAAGGCCTGGTGATGTCATTCACCTTAGAAGTACTTTGGGAGAAAATGAAATCATATAAGCTCCATGGCATGTCTGATAACTGCATAATATTATAGTAGAAATAACTAGATAGGTAGGGGTTCTAATCTCAATACTGTCAACTGTGTGTTTGGATAAGAATCATATCCTGTGTGGGTTATACCATTTTGATGGTGTACCATCCATGCCTGTTTACCACCTCCCAATGGCTTTACCTTATATAGTGTGTTAATGGCATCTGCCTCCCATGCAGCATGTTAAATTGTTGTACAGGCCATACCAGCCACCTGTACAGATGTCTATGGAATATCCAGATGTTTGCAACAAATATGTGGTCTGTGTTCCCTAGCAATGGACATGTATGTGATATTGTTATGAAATAGGGTCACAGTTAGTGTAGTGACACACATGACAGCATCAGATATCATACCTGACTGAAACATCATGTTGATCTGTTACCCTATCACTTGTCCAGGCTTGTAGGAGCAATAGATGACTCTAGTTGCTATTTCTGGTGGGTTATCTCACCATCCATGAAGGCATACACAACATTACGCGTTGTAAGAGGTAGTGGGTTATGTCCCATGCATATAATCTATGTGAGGCATGTCATGTGTATGTAGCACTATAGTACATTAAAGTGGATATGTAGGCTTACTAATCTGCCTATTGTTAACTGTGTTTGTATTACTATACGCACATCCCCTGTGTCAGTCTTTACTGTGTGTATGTGAAGGATATACCATTTTGTCTCCCTGTTCCACCCTGTGAACTCAGGAATACATACCACAAACCTGTCATACACAATACAGTGCATGCCCTCAGCAACTGCATCAGGGCTGAGTGCATGGGAAGAAATGGCAGTGGCAACAGGTGCTGACAGGTGAATCTGTTGCAGTCAGTCTAATGGCTAAACTCGTGAGGGACCTACTGACAGTAATCCAGTAACCTATTCTGCATGTATGAGCCTGTGGTACTACACCACACTGAAGTGACATGTCTGAAGGCTACCTGTCTGTAACAAGGGGTATGTATGCAAGGTCACACTGTCTGACAACAGTGTCCCTCACACACTATTGCATGCATACACACCTGGTAAATGTACATATAAAGCTGTACCTTGGCTATTAAATGGTCAGTGTATTTCCACTCTCCCTTACTCCATGTTGATAATGTCTGCAGGGCCACAGCCTGCAGACACACAGACACCTGGAGCACAAATAGAATACAGCATGTCAGACTACATTCAGTCAGTGGTACTAACAGCAATAATGCATCATGGCTAATAAGGTACATACACCTCTATGGGTACCCATAATAAATACAAGCAGACAGCACATTGCATAGTATTACATACCTACACTCTACTATATTCGCCCTGTGCATCAGACCCATATTAGCATGTCCCTACATCGATGGTATGGATTACAAGGATGTGGTACAGGTATCATCATATGCACAGGGTGTCATGTAGGTTTGCCAGAGGCCTAGGCTGGGCCATACAGTTGACATCATGTGTGTGTGTTTGGAGGGGTATCCTATATATGGGCTGTGCAGAGGTGCTGTGTGGGTCTGGAGTTGACCTGCCTGTGATACAGATGTGTGTGTGTGTGTGTGTGTATGCATACACACAGTCTCACCATGTGGCTGCCCTACACGGGTATGTTGGACAGCTGTGGACCGTACATGGCAGGGTGTCCAGTTCACCATATCCAGCCATGGACATGTGAACTGGTCCTGCCAGGGAACTCACTGGCACTAACAGGCCCAAGGCCAGATGCAGTACTGCTTCCTGATGGTGACTGCTGTTTGCTGGATCTGTGCCCCTGACAGGACTGGCCAGGACCATGTGCCCATGGCCTGCTTCATTGTGATATGGACAGCAACCCCCCCCCCTTCACTAGTGCTGGTGTCACTGCCACTATGGGAGTGTGAAGGTGCACAGCCTCATAGACTCTCAGCTGATGTTGGTGCTGACCTACATCCATGTGGCCAATGCCCATCTTCCATCATATGCTATTGCACAGACATGCCATGGTCAGGGATTGCCAAGGTCTCACCTCACCGTCTATTCATGACCTCAGTATTTTGACATGTGAACTCAACAAGGTCATGTATGTTGCTACATGAATCCGGAAGAGTTGCATCCAACACCCTGAATATTTGTCTGGTGTTGCATTCACTACGTGCCTGTGAATCCATGACAGCCCAAAACATGCATCTGGTAACATCTTCTGTGGCACTTGCAACAGCGGCTTGATGAGCAGAAGTCCTCCTGCAAGCACCCCTGTCCATCTGACTATGTGGAACCTCGTCTGCACTCTGGCTATGGCCAGTTTCTACACTCATACCTGCCATAGTCACCATACTAGCCAGTTCTATGCTGCCACCTGCCAAATGTCCATCATCTGTGACTGCTGGGGACAGGGAATATGTGAGCATTGTGACTGTGTGCGGGGACATTGTGGATGCCTGTGGGATGCTAACCAATGAAACAGATTCAGCCCACGACAACCCCACAGTTTCCTGACTATGACCATCATCATTGTCAGAGTCTGCAGAAACAGTGACATCAGATTCTGAACAGGAGGGACCACGACCACCATGTCCACATGTGTGGGGAAGACAACATATGTAAATTAATACCTGCACTATAACGTTTGCTGCTACATACACACACAAACACACACACACACACACACACACACACACACACACACACACACGTGAGGTGGCAGACAGGCATTACTCAGACCTCACAATAGCCAACTGGTGACATTCACAACATAGTGAGACCACTACATACACATCCCTGACAGGCTCTCAACATCATCCAGTGCAGCCTTTTCCACGTAATGTTACTACTTATATACACCTCTGTGATTTGTGAGTAGTGTTAGTAGGTGATGTGCCTTCAAGTAGCACACACTGCACCCATGAACACATAATTTATGTTCACCTGTATAGCACAGTGGCAACTCCTACAGAATATACCTCTCAACTATGCAGAGTGTAGCAGAATGTCTACATGTGTGGCTCATTTTTCTGGTCTATTTTTCATAAATCCTGGGATGATCTGAGAACTGGTGTCACTAATTAATGCCATATTTTGAGTTTCACACTTCAAAACCTGCAGTGCATGTATGTTACAACAGAACTGGTTACACTAGCAACCTTCTAAGCTTACAGTGGATATTATAAGTGTAGACACCCCTGTTAACATGCCAAGTTTGTCTGTTATATAACATGAGACTACAGAAATCATGTGATAACATTTCCCACCTTTAATGTGATCTGTAACATGTGCAATCCAATTGAAGAACAAACACATTGGTTAGGGGTATAATGTAGAAGTTAATACATACAATAGGCTGTTTGCATGACTGTGCACACCATTAACCTAATACTTTGTTAAAGCACCTTTTGATTTCATTACAGCAGTCAGTCCTCTTGGGAAGGTGTGTATCAGCATGGCACATCTCAACCTAGCAATATTTGTACACTGTCTTTTGCAGAAGCCCTCCAACTCTGTCAGATTGCAAGGGCATCTTTTCTGCATAGCCCTCTTCAGGGCACCCCACAGATTGTATTGTATGTAGGTGTGGACTGTGGCTGGGCCATTCCAAAACACTGATTTTCTTCTGGTGAAGACATTCTTTTTTGGATTTTGATGTATGGTTTGGGTCATTATCGTGTGGGAAGGTGTAATTTCTCTCCATCCACAGCTTTCTAGCAGACACATGAAGATTTTGTGCCAAAAGGGAGTGGTATTTGGAACTGTTCCTAATCCCCTCACCCTTGACTAAAGGACAACTTCCAGCTTATGAACACCAACCCCAAAGCAGGACACTGTCATCACCATGTTTCACCATGGGGATGGTGTTTTTTTGGTGATGCACAGTGTTGCTATTATGCCAAACAAATCTTTTGGTATTGTGGCCAAAAATTACAACCTTGGTCTCATTACACCTTAACACATTTCTCTACATGCTTTTGGGAGACCTGATGTATTTTTCTTGACAAATTTGCCAAACCTGGATGTTCTGTGTGAGAAAAGGCTTCCATCTTCCAGCCCTACCCCATAGGCCAGACATGTGGAGAATATGGGAGATTGTTGTCACATGTGGTACACAACCGGTACTTGCCAGAGATTCCTGTAACTCCTGTAGTGTTTCTGTAGGTCTCCTGGCAGCCTCCCTGACCAGTTTGGGTATTGTCTTTTCCACACATTTGGAGGGATGTCCAGTTCTTTGCAATGTCACTGTTGCCCCATATTTTCAGCACCATTTGATGACTGTCTTCACTGTGTTCCATGGTATATGCAATGCTGTGGAAATGTGTGTGTACCCTTCTCTGGGATGACACCTTACACAAATGAGATCCCTTTGCTGCTTCATAAGCTGTATGTGAACTATGGCTATTGTTGTAGCAGGCAACTGAGTAAATGTTAGGATAATCCTGATAGGACAGCTGACTGTTATTTGCTGTTAATCAAAGAGTTTCTGTAATTGATGGCAGGTGTGTACCCAAGAAGACGTAATGTCATAATTATATCAAAAGCTGCTTCAACACAGTATTAGCTTCAGCCTGTGCACACATATGCATCTAGCTTCTTGTACGTTTTTTATTTGTCATAATTGTTCCCATAACATATTTGTTTGTTTTACAATTGAATTGTACAGGTTATAGGTCACATGAAAAGTTGGAAGGGTTTGGAAATGTTTCATTGTGCTCTCATTTTTATGTATCACAAATACCCATCATTCTATCAGGTGTGTGTATAACACTAATTTATAAAATATATCCCTAGTTTTGTGCCTTTGCCCCCTATTTTGCCAGTCTTTGTCAATATTTCTTGCAATGACAGGTTGTGAGTTATGCTACAGATAAGTGACATCTCCTGCAAATAGGCCCCTGTGATGACCACTGTGATCCAATGCAGTTAACCCCACCACAAGTGAACATGCAGATATTGCAAAATGGCTGAGTGTAACAGTTGTGTGCATGGTCACATGCATAACCTTAACATGCCTGGGGTAATGGTGAGCCACAACAGGAAAATCCCATACTCACTGGTTTCAGGCTGCAGTTCAGACCAGAGGTACCTATGTAGTTGTGGGGGAGAGGTATTGTCAGTAGACTAACATTGCCATTGGTACAAGATGAATGCTACTTTTCTGCACATGTACAATACAAGCTCCGATAGTATACGATTTTCTGTCCTTCACCATAGATGTGCACTTGTGTGCATTACTAAACCCCACCCAAAAATGTAGTTTGAATTGACATATGCATCTAGATACTCTATAGAAGACGGTATGACTGCTTCATGATTAAATTGATGTGCACTGTGGCCTTATCTGGATGCTCCTCGCCTGTTGCCTGGGTGCCACCCACCTCCACGACTTGTGTTTCTTGTGTTGGCTGTTGTGTGGGGGCTGCTCAAAGGTTGGCAAGGAGCTCCTTTGTTGCCATAAGTGGGGTCTGTGTGGCTGGACCCCACCTGTAGCAGTATGGTCCCTGGCCACGGCAGCAGCACTTTGCTGGGCACAATGTATCAGGTCAGTTGCCAGATGCCTGACCTGATTGTATGTGCAGCCATGTTGGCCCAAGGTGTTAACTCTGTGGACAAGGTCATCCCACAGGGCAGTCCGCTCCCCCAGATTTTGTCAGCTACGGCTGAACATTACCCCATGGTGCTGGATTATGGCATCAGTGATGGCTGCATTTCATCTGCAATATATGTTGGCTGACACTGCATGCCACCTGGAAGACATAAACAGGGAAACACATCACAGGACCTCAGACATTGCCCAGAGTTATTTACAGAGCCAGCACATCAACATTGCCTATCATTAGCCACCACTTACAACCACATCATACCCCTGTCATTTATCAGTGCAGTATGAACCTGCATTGCACTCCTGGTCCTCATGTGTCATGTTCCCCTCAGTGATGGCCAGTACATTGCATAAACCACCATTCTTCATTCACGTTTGTGTAGAGGAATGACAGTGGCCGTCTTCCTTGCATGGGATGTCAGTGGTGCTCAGGCTTTGCTTGCATACATTGTGTAATGGAGCTGGAAACATATGCCTGAGTTCATGTAGGATGCAGACAGGAATGTTATCAGGTCCCATTGAGATGTGCTTTTGTTGACTTTGATTAGGCAGTATGCACCTGCTCCCTGATGATGAGGGAAGGGGTGCAGGTGCTGTGCATATCCACCTATACTGATGGTGAGCCAGGCGGGTGATTTGTGCCCTAAACCTGTCTGCAGCAGGTTGGCTATAGCTATGGTGTGTGTGTATATATGGTGTGATTGACCACCATTACAGGGTGGGTTGGGTTGTTGCCTCTGAGAATGCAAACATATGTGAATATGACCTTGTGATTGCCCTTGGTGGATGTGTCCAATTTGTACTCACAGTTAGCCTTACAGTAATCCACCTGTGACCTTACATGCTCATTCAGACAAAGGATGACTTGCTGCCAAGTTAGTGCCTGCTCTGATTTTGCCCTTTTACAGCCAATATAGCAACCGATTATGTGGTTTGTGTATTGCTGCTGTCCAGCAAAGCGGATTACTCTACATTGGTGGAGGCAGGTTTTACAAGTAAGGTATTGCTGAGTCCATACAGCTATGTAGGTGGTCATATAGCTGTTTGTAGTAGGCAAGGACACAAGGTCATAACACAGTTGGAGACCTCTCCAATTTCTACCTGATAATCATGCTTATTCTAGTACTCATGTCTGTGTCAGGGCAATGCAACAACCAGTAGCTGTAGAAATCTAACTCTGTTGGATGCACAGAAATTAAGATTACATGTGTGTACAGCATGTACAGTTTATTTACCTGACATTTTGCATCCCACATCTGTTGTTATGAGGCAGCCAGGTACACCTACCCATACATACAAGTGCACAGGTAATACCTGATATACATTTCTGTTCTATGTCAGTATGGCACACTGTATTTACACTCTTGCTGCTCAGTCATTCCTCCTAGAGCAGGACATCTGGAGGACGCCACACATACATGGGGGGCAATGGGCCATAATTAGTGACACTTTCTTAATAGTGTTGTAACACACTTAAGTCATTTGATAGCACAGTAGCCTTTGCATTCACAGACATACCCTGGAGGATGTCCGACACTCATATGGCAGGAAGAGAGGAGAAAGGCTAGGAGTGTGGTAGTGAGGGTAGGAACTTTTAATGCTGGCAGTATGACTGGTATGGGGACAGAGCTAGCTGATATGATGGACAGAAGGAAGGCTGATATATTGTGTGTGCAAGAGACCAGATGGAAGAGGGGTAAGGCTTGGTGTATCAGAGGTGGGTCCAAATTATTCTATCATGGTGTGGATGGGAGGAAAAATGGGGTAGGAGTTATCCTGAAGGAAAAGTATGCCAAGAATGTTTCTGGAGGTGAAAAGAGTGTCGGATAGAGTGAGGTTTATGAAGCTGGAAATTGATGGTGTAATGATGAATGTTGTTAGTGCATACGCTACGCATGTTGGGTGTGCAATGGATGAGAAAGAAAAACTTTGGAGTGAGTTGGATGAAGTGGTGATGATTGTACCCAAGGGTGAGAGAGTGGTGATTGGAACAGATTTCAATGGGCATGCTGGTAAAGGGAACAGAGGGGATGCAGAAGTGATGGGAAGGTATGGTGTTAAGCAAAGAGATGCAGAAGGTGAGATGGTAGTGGATTTTACAAAAAGGATGGACATGGCTGTGGTGAATATATATTTTAACAAGATGGAGGAGCATAGGGTGACATACAAGAGTGGAGAAAGATGCACACAGGTGGATTATATCCTATGCAGGAGGGCCAGTTTGAAGGCAATTGGAGACTGTAAAGTGGTGACAGGGGAAAGTGTAGTTAGGCAGCATAGAATGTTGGTCTGTGGGATAACGTTGGTGATCAAGAAGTGGAGGAGTGTGAGGGCAGCACCAAGGATCAAATGGTGGAAACTGAAAAAGGGTGATTGTGAGGAAGAGTTCAGGGAAGAGTTAAGATAGGCACTGGGTGGCAGTGAAGAGTTACTGAATATCTGGGTAACTACAGCAGAGCTAGTAAGGGAGATGACTAGAAAAAGTGCTTGGTGTGGAAGGGGGACAAGGAGACCTGGTGGTGGAATGAGGAAGTACAGGAGTGTATACAGATAAAGAGGCTGGCAAAGAAGAAGTGGGATTGTCAAAGAGATGAAGAAAGTAGACAGGAGTATAAGGAGATGAGGTGCATGGCAAAGGGAGAGCTGGCGAAGGCTAAGGATAAGGCATATGAAGAGTTGTATGTAAGGTTGGACACTAAAGAAGGAGAAAAGGACCTGTACTGATTGGCTAGACAGAGGGACCAAGCTAGTAAAGATGTGCAGCAGGTAAGGGTGATAAAGGATAACGAGGGAAATGTACTCACAAGTGAGGAGAGTGTGTTGAGCAGATGGAAAGAGTACTTTGAGGGGCTGATGAATTAAGTGAATGAGAGAGAGAGAAGGTTGGATGATGTGAATATGGTGAATCAGGAAGAGCAAAGGATTAGCAAGGAGGAAGTAAGCATAGCTATGAAGAGGATAAAGAATAGAAAGGCTGTTGGCCCAGATGACATACCTGTGGAAGTATGGAGGTGTTTAGGAGAAATGACAGTGTAGTTTGTAACCAGATTGTTAAATGAAATCTTGGAAAGTGAGACGATGTGTAAGGAGTGGAGAAAAAGTGTTTGGGCACTGATTATAAGAATAAGGGTGATGTGCAGAGGGATAGCATTGATCAGTTACAGCATGAAGTTATGGGGATGAGTAGTGGAAGCTAGGTTAAGAAGGGAGGTGATGATTAGTGTTCAGCAGTATGGTTTCATGCCAGGAAAGAGCACTACAGATGCAGTGTTTGCTCTGAGAATGTTGATGGAGAAGTACAGAGAAGGTCAGAAGGAGTCGCACTGTGTCTTTGTGGACTTAGAGAAAGCATATAACAGGATGCCTAGAGAGGAGTTGTGGTATTGCATGAGGAAGTCAGGAGTGGCAGAGAAATATGTAAGAGTGGTACATGATATATACAAGGTTAGTGTGACAGCGGTGAGTCCTGCAGTGGCAGTGATGGATGCATTTAAGGTGGAGGTGGGATTACATCAGGGATCAGCTCTGAGCCCTTCCTTATTTGCAGTGGTGATGGACAGGTTGACAGATAAGATCAGACAGGAGTCCACATTGACTGTGATGTTTACAGATGGCATTGTGATCTGTAGTGAAAGTAGGGAACAGGTTGAAGAGACCCTGGAGAGGTGGAGATATGCTCTAGAGAGGGGAGGAATGAAGGTCAGCAGGATTAAGACATAATATATGTGTGTGAATGGGGGGGGAGAATAGAGAAATGGTGAGGATGCAGGGAGTAGAGTTTGCAAAGGTGGATGAGTTTAAATACTTGGGTTCAACAGTTCAGAGTAATGATGAATGTGGAGGAGAGGTGAAGAAGAGAGTACAGACAGGATGGAGAGGGTGGAGAAGAGTGTCAGGAATGATTTGTGACAGACGTGTATCATTAAGTGTGAAAGGGAAGGTCTACAAGAAGGCAGTGAGACCAGCTATGTTATATGGGTTGGAGACAGTGGCACTGACAAAAAGTCAGGAGTCAGAGCTGGATGTGGCAGAGTCAAAGATGTTAAGATTTGCACTGGGTGTGACGATGTTAGACAGGATTAGGAATACGTATATTAGAGGGTCAGCCCAGGTTGGATGGTTCGGAGGCCAGAGAAGTGAGATTACATTGGTTTGGACATGTGCTAAGGAGGGATGCTGAGTATACTCGGAAAAGGATGGTAAGGATGAAGCTGCCAGGTAACAGGAAAAGAGGAAGGTCTAAGATAAGGTTCATGGATGTGGTGAGAGGACATGCAGGTGGTTAATGTGACAGAGCAAGATGCAAAGGACAGGAAAAAATGGAGACAGATGATCTGCTGTGGTGACCCCAAACGGGAACAGCCAAGAGAAAAAGAAGGAGATGTTGTAATGTCAGTCTTCACATATTTACCAATGATTTGCCAGACATAACGCAACTCTGAGTAAATGACTACAAATATGAGGCACACATATGCCCAGTGTGCATAACACTGGACAGTTGAATGGTATGAGCTCAGTATATCACATGCAGTTCAACACATATGTCTACTCAACACATATGTCTGCAACAGAAGTTTACTATGCAAGTACCCTGTATAGGTCTCTCACATTTCTGAGACAAACATGTATATCATAGTTGTATTCACAGTTAACATATGGATATCTATGACATCCCAGTAGCTGGCCTAGCAGTGTCACAATCAGTATTGTTCAACACACACTCCAGTAATAGTCATGTGTGAGCCATCCTTTCCTGGGGTGACTCAGGGGCCTGAGCTGTGATCTATGTCACTGCAGACAGACCCAGATGATATGGCCATATGTTCTCATCAGCAATATATCAGTGCAGTGTGTCTTGTTGAGACATATTTGTTGAACTTCCTGTTTTCCATTATTACATACCCCCTACTGCATTCCATTACATGCTTACTTGTTTGACATGATTTTAAGTCTGACAGTGTTATGTGGTTGACATAACTCTCAACTGCAGGGATATCCGCAGAATGGCCAGAGTCTGGACTCTTATGTTTGGTGTGTTCCTCAGACATTTTTTGTCTTTGGAAAATCAGTAACATACTCTGGGGATTGCAGTCAGTAAATGGTAACATCCATTTGTGTTTCTGACTTCATTTCCCTCAGAAAAGATATGTTACAACAAACACTGTTACACCAGCAACTTTCTCTGTTTATAACAGCAATATTTCAAATATGCCCCTGTTTTTAGGCCTCTGTCCCCCAAGTATGTCAGGCTTTATCCAGATGTCATGCAGTAAGAAGTTGATAGGTATGGTATAACATTATTTAGTGCCTTCATTCTTGATATCATCCCAGTGATGTAGCAGAATGCCAGACGTTATGTGGAAGAGGTCTTATATATGAGGGCAAAGCCTAGACATTCTGTGGGACTCTGTACAGTTGAGAGGTCTGTGTATTTCTGGTGGCAGACTGTCAAGGTTGTGTAGCAGTGCAGTGAATAAATGTTATTTGGCCTGTGTAGGGAGGGGGTAGATGTAAGTGTTGTGGCTCCTTTTCTTTCTGACTGTGCACGCTGCTCCAGTTTCTGCTAGTCTATCAGCTCTATATGTTTGTAGGGGCAGACTGAGACATGTCCCGTACCACAGACAGGATTCATACTACACTGTGACTTGGGCCAGTATATGTAGGGTAGTGTGTGAGTGGCAAACATGATGTTTTTGTTCACACAATCCTTATACTCTACTGTTTATTTGGCTTACTGGTATGTCACTGTGACTGTGGTGAAATTGATTGTGGGTATGCACTTTCACAATGGTGTCTGCTTTTCAGTGCTGTTACATCCCTGTAGTGCCTGATATATTTGCAAATACATGTGTAATTCCCCATAGTGGATTTGGGATAGTGTTGTGCAGTCTGACTGTAGTTTGGATGGTGCTTGGTGACATACTTAGCAGCTCAGTGTAGTTTCCCTAATGTGATGTTATGTCCATATATTTGTAGAATGTACTGTTGTCTGACCCCCATAAGTGTTGTGTATTTCTGAAACATCAGTGGGATGCTGTGAGGATTTAAGTCACGACTAGTGAGAAGTAACTGAGTGTTGGACTTGTGCTATTTCAGTCAATATATGTTAGAACAGACAGGAGGGTGTTACTACGGCAACTGTGTCAGCTTATAGGTTCATAGGTAAGTAGTAGGCTATCTGCCCAAGGGCATCTATAAGCCTATCCAGAATGTGTTGGTTTTGCCACCCCCTTAAATTAGTTCCCTGTGCCTCTGTCCAGCAGATCCACTGCAATGATCCCCGGGGTACATTTTCTGTTTCCCATCCACTCGTCAAGGTTTCTCTTGAAGAGTGTTTGTGAGGGGCTCTGCCTAATGTAGATTGGAATCCTGCTCCAAAGCATGGGGTACTCTCTGGGACAGGAATCTATCCCTCCAGCACGTCCTATTTATCATTGTGGTGAGGTTTAGATCCCTAGAGCGTGTGGCTCTCTGGATTTTTTTTTTTAGGTGGAGCATGTCCATCAATTCTGGGTTGGACATGGCCTTGTATGTCAGGCAGAGATCACCTCTGAGTAAGCAGTATGCACGGCCGGCCTTAGGCATAGGCTAACTACGCGACTGCCTAGGGCACATTACAACCGGCCTTGTAAAGGGCGGAATTTTATGAATTTATTTATTTATTCTAACAAATGCACTTTTGGTATTTTGCGATCTTCTTGGCGCCCTTCACTCAGAGACGGGGCGCTAAGAAGATCGAAAAATAACAAAACCATAGGGCAAAGGGAAGGGGGAAGTGCCCTCCCACTTTTATAGCATCAGGTTGGCTTCAAAGAAGGTTGGGTGGAGCTTGATGATGTTCGAGTTACTGTAAGTTGCAAAACAAGTGAAAAATTCCACATGGTGTTCTCGCTGCTTCCACATTCAGACCTCACAGAGAACTGTTTTTTCCCCCTGTTCCCGAGTTCATATGTAAAGGTATGCTTGTGTACTAAAGTTGCACATAGGTGAAATATTAAAGCAACACGCAACAGCGTACATAAGATGTGATTTTTGCATTTGCTTGCGCCCAGTTAAATAGGTACGTCAGTTATTTTAGTTTTCAGAAATCTTTTCTTACTATGCAACAGGCTTCTGTGATGCGATGCAGGTGAGGAAACATCCTGCTGTCTCTTGAATGGATTTTGGTGTGTAAATGTTGCAGACTGTTGTAGTGCCACAGTGCTGTATTATCTCATTTTGGGAATCACAAAAGTGGTAGTTACAGTAGCATCCTAGCCACTGCCAGTCCCATGGCGTATGTTAGTGTTTTGCTTCAGTAGTTGTTGAATTTACTACTCACTGATGCGCTCTGGGAGTGACGCCTACAGTGTACCCCTCACATCCATCTAGCAATGTAGTGTATCCTTATGGGGTTATTATTTACCTGTTATGCTTGCAGTATAACTCATGATGTATTTTTTCATTTAGGAATGTTGCTGAAATTTGATATGTAAGTCCCCATCCCTGGATTTTTAACTAAAAAATTACTTTACTTTTTGAACTAGAAAACAAGGTTGGGGGTACCTCCTTACATGCAAGATGTCTTAGCAGCTTTCCAGTTTTGCTATGTGCTGCAGACTTGTATATTAGTAACCTGTGCTGCAGTCTAACTTTCTTTTTCAACATAACTCTAATTAAATTTGCAGAAAAATACAACCGCTTACACTGGTGTTGTATGTAGAGGGAGTTGCCAAACCCCCCCCCCCCCAACCGCTCCCATCTGCTTTTTAGTAAAATGATAACATTAGTTTTTTTTTTGGTATTGTGGGTTAAAAGGGATAGCAGACTGTTCACATATGACATATATTTACAAAATTCCGTTCCTGTTGTGTATTGATGACTTCTACAACATTTATATATATATATATATATATGTATGTGTGTGTGTATGATCATTCTCAAAAATGTATGCAACACAGGAGCATGTATTATGTAAGCAATAATACCTGACAAGGTATGTGTAATTGGGGAACTAACACATGCCCCGAGGTGTTGAGACAGTTTTCCCATCTTAATTTGTCATACTTGCTGTACGTAATTGTTGGCGGAGGAAGTATTTTACATCCAGCATAAGTTGTATAAATATTTAATGGTTAACGCACACACATGACTTAAAGACATTCAGAAGTACAGACACACCCGTGTCCAGCATTTACAGCCACTTCATTTTAATACACCTCAGATGTGCTATTGTGGGCAAACAAATATTGCATTGTTAATAGCACAACAGGTAGTGTACTTGCTTTTGATGCAGAAGGTTGTGGATTCTACTCCCACAGTAGATAAATGCATTGCTGATACTGTACTGTGTTGTAAAGTGGGTGGATGCTGCAGTCCTTTTAATAGGCCCTAGGGCCAATAGCCTAGTACCTGCCTATGAACCTATAAGTTAAAAAAAAAAATATATATATATATATATATATATATATATATATATATATTCTGCCGCCCATCATGCTCATGCATCAGTGAAGAGAGGGGTTAAGGTCATCATACGTGCGCGTGTGTAGATTAGATTTTGGTTCTCACTGTAGTAACATAACATCATGGCATGGTTGTTGTTAAGGATTCTGCTACACATCTCCAAGGTCTGTGGTTAGTTTCTGATCTCTGTTCCCTTCTCTGTGCAGATTTCCATGTAGATAGAGAAGAATTTTGGACTGTTGTCAGCTTTATCTAAGGGAGGGTTGGGTGTGTGTGTGTGTGTGTGTGTGTGTGTGTGTGTGTGTGTGTGTGTGTGTGTCTGGGCAGTTATATTGTTGGACTGTAATGACAGAAGTCTTGAGTGGCCTTTTATTTTTGACATTTTTTGAAATGGGTAGTTATTGGTTCATACATTTTGTTTCATTGCTTATTAAACGAATGTTTAAAACTACAAATTTAAAACATACTCTAACAAGCGGTACTGTATTATACAAGGAATATAATTCAGTACAATCAGGAAAGTGAATCCAAGAATAAGTATGTGTATGCATGGCCCTAAAAATGTGTGCAAGGAGTCTGTTTTGAAAACAGCCCAAAGGTAAACTCAGTTTTTCACTAGCCAGATGCATTTCTATGAATGTGTATTTTCATGCCATTTCAATGAATGTGAGTTTCAAGGGCAGAGAAGTTTACTGCTCATGCTAAGTCTCTCTTCATTGTGAGACTGTATTGTTTATTTAGCAAATGGCTGTCTGTGTTTGTGCTATTTTATTTCAATATCTGTAATCACTGTAGAAGCGAATAAGAGAACAGTATGCATGGTAACTGGTGAGAAATAACCAAATAATGGAACATTGGAGTGGCTGAGGAGGGGGCTGCTTCTGGGGGGAGGGGGTTGCTGCTGAAGTGGCTTCTCTGGGGGGAGGTAGTCTGTTACCCTGCGCCCTATTTGACAATGATCTGGCTCTGGTATTTAAAGTAGAAAATACATATGCAAAGGTAGTTGCAGTTTAACTACATTACAAGGTATCTTTCTTTCCCTATGCATTTAAATAATTTAAGGAAATGACTGGGGTGGCTTTCTTGGGGAATGACTCTGTGGGTGTGGCTCAAATAGGGGTGTTTCATGAGTGTGGTGTGGGTGTGGCTTAAGGAGCACCAGAACACTACTTCGCCTAGTGCGCCATTTCAGCTAAGGCCGGCCCTGGCAGTATGCAACCAAGTACAGCTGGAGTTTCTTCAGTCGGGCTGCATAGGGTATCTGTTTGAGGCCAGTAATCCTCTTGGTGAGGTACTGCTATGGTCTTTCTATCTGTTGCAGGTGTCTTGTAAGGTACATCCCAAAAGGGCCGTTGTACTCTATGATGGGTCTGATGAGTGATGAGTAGAGGGGCACAATAACCTCTTTTGTTCTAGATGCAAACCCTTTTGTGATTAGGTGGGCCACATAGGACTTTCTAACCACCTTGGCAATATGATTATGAAAGGAGAGATTACTATCAACTTGTGTCCCCAGATCCCTTATTACATTTTCTGTATTTAGGGGACTACCACATATGTGGTAGTTTGAGGGTACTTTATTTTTTCCAAAGGGGATGACTATGCACTTTTTGGCATTTAGCTTGAGACCATGATTTTGACACCAGGTATCCTTCTGGAGGATGTCTGTATCAGTCGGAGAGTCAATTATGGCCCCCAGTTTGCAGTCATTTGTGAACTTGGTCAGTCATAGTCCTCCTGTGCTTGTCTGTACCTCTAAGAAGTATATACCGAACAGGAGGAGTCCCACAACTGAGCCCTGGGGGACGCCACTTGTAACCGGTTTAGAGTCGGACCTAGACCCTGCAACTCTCACCGTGTAGGTTCTATCCATGAGCCAATTAGCAACCCATCTCATGACGTAGGCGTTTATGTTCAGGCTGGTGAGCTTGTCTATGATACCAGAATGGGGAATGGTGTTGAAAGCCTTTGAAAGGTCTAGGTAGGCTGTGTGGACCTTCTTAACCTCATCTAAAGCCTTGGTAACTGTCTCAAAGAAGTCCACCAGGTTTAGGAGGCATGAGCTGCCATTAACAAAGCCAAACTGGGTAGGGTCCAATGTTTGGAGGTTCCCAATGTCTCTGTTAATGAGTTCCATGATGATGTGCTCCATAGCCTTGCAGACCTGGCTAGTCAGGCTTATAAGGCGATAGTTCCCAGAGTCCGTTGTGGCTCCACCTTTGTGGAGCTGGATAACTGTTGCTGTGTGCCACTCTATGGGTATGTAGCCTGTAGAGAGGCTGAGTTTGAACAGTGTGTTTAGGTGAGGGGTTAGTTCATTTTGGAGCTCGTGTAAGACACAGCCTGGGACACCATTCGGTCCAATTGAAGCTGTGTTTTGGGCTTTGGATAGGGCTGTTTTAACCTGTGTGTCAGTGATTGCTGGGGCTCTACATTCTTCTGGTATGGTTATGGGCCCTTTAGGGGGTGAGAGGGGGTTGAAGTTTGCACTAAACCTGTCTGCCAGAATGTTGGCAATATCAGTCGGTTCAGTGTATTTTGTGCCATTCTGCACTAACTCAGAGCAGATCTGAGAGTTTCCACTTAGGTTCTTGACATAGCTAAAGAATGCTTTGTGGTTATCTTTGGAGTCTTTGGCAATTTTTCTTTCAAAGCTAGCCTTGGATGATTTTATGTGGGATCATAGTTTCTTGCCGATACTGATCAGGGATGTCTTTCTTTCTTGGGATTTTACTCTTTTCTGTACTAGTTTCCTCCTTCTATTGTATAGCTTGTTTATGGCAGGGGTCCACCAGACTGGTTTCCTTTTCTTGGAGGAGTGAGTCTTGGTTTTGCTTGGGATAGCATGATCCATGCATTCTTGCAGGTGCTCATAGAGTGCCTTTGTAAGGGATTCAGCAGCTTGGACAGTGTTGTTCTTTAGAATGGGGGATGTGAACCTTTCCACCTCAGTCTTAAGTAACGTGAATTCTGCTTTTGAAAAGTTTTTCATGGTGGTTTCCTTGATTGGGGGTGGGGGCAGAATGCGGATATCCAGAGTGATTAATCTATGGTCTGATCTAACCAGCAAGGGGTTGACCTCCGGTGTGGAACACCGGTTGCCCATGCTGGTGATGACCAAGTCCAATATGTTGTCACCTCTTTTGGGGGTGTTGACCAGTTGATCCAGGGCGTTCGAGTTTATAAATTCTAGGAAGCGTTGGGCAAGGGAGTTAGTACTTGAGTAGTTCTCCCAGTTAATGTTTGGGTAATTGAAATCACCCAATATTAGGGCATTTGGTATGACCTTCATATTTTCCAGTGTGTTCAGAAATGCAGAATGGGAGTTGTGGGTCATGCTGGGTGATCTGTGGCAAGCTACAATTTGAATTGCAGTTTTGCCTATTGTTAGTTGCACATGGATGATCTCTGAGGCATCGTGCTGCACCACTAACCTGGAGGTGTGGGTATCCTTGATGAATATGGATACACCCCTGCCTTTTGTGTTTCGGTCCGGGTTCTGTGACCAAAATGTATGGTATGAGTTATAGCCTGGTAGTGCTGGGGTGCTCTCTGGAGCCTTAGACCAGGTTTTTGATACTGCACAGATATCAATGTTCTCCATACTGAGGAGTGCCTCGACTGCATGCATTTTGAGGTTTAGACTTCTGGCGCTGAGTGGCATTACCCTCAGTTTTTTGGTTACTTGTGCTATTTACGGTGGTGGGTTTGTCTTTTGAGCCTTGCCTAAAAAGGCACTATGGGGGTGGCAAAAGCCTTGGCCAGTATTCGAAAGCCTAAGGGTGACAGGTGCAAGCCATCTCTTGACAAGCAACGTGACTTGGCGAGCATGTCATCCCAGGTGGACAGATACTGGATCCCCTTTGAATGACACCAGAAGCATAGCCAATTGTTGAAATTGATAATTTTTTCTTTATACTGTGGCATCATTCTTGATGAGGGCAGGATGCTACTCAGGGACAGGGTCATACTGGCCTGGGCTATGTGATCAGAGAGCTCTTCCATGTCTCTTTTTATGCAGTCCAGGGAGGTACATCTCAGGTAATTCACACCAACATGGAAAATGACAGAGTCATATTTGTACTTGTTCTGGAGCGACCTGAGTGCTTGTGTTATGTGGCAGATCCTGGCACCCGACAGACTGTAAACTTCTCCTTGTCCAGTCTAGTTAGTGGGACATCAGTGTGCCTGACTATAGATTTGCCTATTACTAATATGTTGGGTATGTTATTTTGCCTTACGGGCTATGATTGTGTGGCACACTGATTATGTGAAGCATGTTTCATGGTTTGTGATGGGGTGTGGATGTTGCTTGGATGTCTGCTTTGGAGGTCTCTGTTGCTTTTGAAGATTTATATTTAGAGCCTCCGAGTATGTTTTCATTTATTTGTGTGTTATTTGCCAGTGTTGGTTTAATAGGTCTATGTGAGACTGGTGGTGTGTTGCAAGTATTTCCCTTCTCCACTTGACTGTCAGTATTTCAGATATGTCCCTATCTGTATAGCGTTCTCCCCTCACTTTGTCAGGCTTGGTCCAGATTCATTGCACTAAGGGGTTCTGAGCATACCTCTCGACTGGCCGGATTGTTTCAGACTGTCTAGGTTTATTGCTCATATTTCTGGTCTGTTTCACAGATTCATTATTTTTATTTCTCTGGTAAATCACTGTGATGATCTCAGGATTTCTGTCAGTAAATGATGACAAACATTTCAGTTTCAGACTTCACATCCTTCAGAACATGTATGCTGAAACAAACCTGTTACTCTAGCAACTTTCTTACATTTATGAGAGCAATATTTAAAATAGGTCCCTAATTTTGGCCCATTGTCCCCCCATTTTGACCATCTTTGGCCAGATTCCTTGCACTGAGAGGCTGAGAGGTATGGTTCTACAGTGTGAATCCACTACAGCATATACATATATATATATATATATATATATGTAAGTGTGTGTGTGTGTGTGTGTGTGTATATATATATATATATATATATATATATATATATATATATATATCTATATACATATATATATATATATATATATATATATATATATATATATATGTATATCTGTATATGTATTATGTATATATTTTTCCATATATATATATATATATATGCATCTCCATACATTTATACATGTGTATATGTATATATACAAAACCTGGCTGATTCTACAGAATCTTTTCCCTACTGTTGAATGACTCTACTGCATATATTTGAAAAATCATCAAACACTTTTACAGCTCAAATGGTGTAGTGGTACATTGCTCTGACTATGGTGTGCAAGGCCCTGGGTGTGAGACTTGTCAGTGATGATTATTTTGTTGCTAGGCAGAACAGTGCTGATGGAGACAGAGTGATTAAAGCAGTTTTAAGTGGCTTTAAGTGGGTTTGCATGCGTTTGCATGATGCTAAGCGATGCCACTGCATGGTTAACTGTGCAGATGCTTAATCTGAGTTGGCTTTACTTAGCATCGTGGAAACTCGCTTACTCCTGCTTACACCCATGCTAATTTCTTGAAAAGAAAAGAAAAAGGGGTGATAGGACAGTGGTGATAAAGGGGCACACAGTGGGAAAAACAATATAAAAGATAGCTAGGGATGTGCAGGATGGGTGTAGGGAAGGTCCATAGCTGTCCATTTCTTATACAGCAACAGTTGTGCATTTGTACAGAATTTGGACACTCTAACCCCAGGGAGAGAGGGTTGAGGACAACAGCAATGTGTTGTCAACCCAATTTGACCAGATTACATGGGTCCAATGGACTAGTGTGGGAAATGGACAGCTATGTATGGGGCGATATTTTTTTGGGGGGACAGATGCCCTTTTTTTTAAGCTGAGAGTGGGATGTTGGGAAAGGATTGTAGGTACATCTGGGGAGGTAGATTGGGCAGGGAGACAGACAAAGCATATGACACATGGAGGGGTAAACACATTTGACTGGGAGGGTGGTTGGGAATCTGAAGCCCTTGAGCCCCCATATGGTTACAGTGGGAAGCAGATCCCCACCCAATGGGCAATCACCACTGCACCTTCACGGCACCAAAGGTGGCTGTACTGGGGGCTGGACAGGAGGGGTGGCCTGCCCCTCAAGGTGCATCAGGTGGCCCTCAATGTGGCGCAGCTGCTCTTCAAACTCAGATCAAAAGGTGCTGTGCACCAAACCCCAGATGTGACTGCAGGTGACAGGCTCCTGTCTGCGCCTGCTCCCGGGGGGGGGGGGCAGGTCCTGTCCCCTGCAGTGGTTCCACCCAAATGTGATGCAGGACCAGCAGACGAGGGGGATCCATGTTGGGTCCCAGACATGATGGGGCCCGGTGCCATGGCCAGATGAGGTAGGACAGGCGGATCTGCTAGGATCTGCCTTTCCAAATGCGCTATGGTGTTGAGGCTTTACAAAATATGTTGGTTAGTCATGAACAACACATTTCAAGATTAGTTATACCAGCATGAATGGATGTTCTAATTAGCTCCATAAACAGATTTGAAACAGTTGCATACCAAACAGAACACATGCATAAATGGAACAATAGTATGCATCATAACATCATGACAGTAACATTGGCAGCAAAAGGCCACCAACAATGGTATTTGAACAAGGTATGTTAACATGTAAACTAAATAGCGAGGGTCGCTGCTCAACTGGCGAACGCTTGTTCAAACAGTATAAAATCAATGATAAAATCAGAACTGAGCTAAAGCAAGTTAAAACGCAAGTTATTTAACTACCAAGTACTTTATTATAGAAGATTATAATCAAGATAAGCGCTTTCGCTATGTAGCTTCATCAGATCTTACATTCATTCTCAAATTCAACATATTATATATACAAATTCTTCTCAATTAATCAATCAGCCTTGTTAATTAATATGATCATTTAAAGAGACAGATAAACATTGCAGAACCTAACCTATTAAATAAAACATAATATATGTGAATGAAATAATGTACTGTGAATAGTTAAAATCATATAAATATTTATAACTTATATAAAAATATATATAATATGTCTATTTATAAAAAATGTATATATATCTCTATGTATATATATATATATATATATATATATATATATATATATATATATATATATAGATATATATATATATATAGATATATATATATAAAAAATATATATGTATATCTATCTACACCTATCTAAAGCTCAATTTATACAAAACGAATAAAAAATGAATAAAAATACATATAAAATCTCATGTCTGTGTATGTGTAGGAATACATATATATTATAATATTTTGTTATGTATAATGTGGGAGAATATAAGCTCAATACATATAAAATAAAAATTCCTTAAACATGATATATACAATAATAATGTAAGTAAATTCTGGTAACAACTTCCTTATAGAGTTAATCATGTGTGTATACTATAGGGGCTGATCATATCTTATTTAATGTTTCTATGCTGTCTCAATTTTGGTTTTATGTTTTTCATTATTTACCACTACATGCTTAGCAAGAGCATTATGTAATGTACCTTTCCTCATGTGATATATATGTTCTCTCATCCTATCCCCGAATGGGTATAATAATAATAATGAAAAACATAGATTTTTATTTAGGGTATTAGAAGTTATTACTCTGAATGCTGGAGGAGGTGACATTAAGATATATACAGAGAGTAAGGAGACAGAATGGATAATTTTATTAAGATCAGATAGAGGACTTGGTCTTAATGACAGGGCCTCAATAAAACCAAAATTGAGACAGCGTAGAAACATTAAATAAGACATGATCAGCCCCTATAGTAAACACACATGATTAACTCTATAAGGAAGTTGTTACCAGAATTTACATACATTATTATTGTATATATCATGTTTAAGGAATTTTTATTTTATATGTATTGAGCTTATATTCTCCCACATTATACATAACAAAATATTATAATATATACATATATTACTACACATACACAGACATGAGATTTTATATGCATTTTTTATTTATTTTTTATTCGTTTTGTATAAATTGAGCTTTAGATAGGTGTAGATAGATATACATATATATTTATATATATATATATATATATATATATATATATATATATATATATATATATACATAGAGATATATATAAATTTTTTATAAATAGACATACATATATATATATATTTATATAAGTTATAAATATTTATATGATTTTAACTATTCACAGTACATTATTTCACATATATTATGTTTTATTTAATAGGTTAGGTTCTGCAATGTTTATCTGTCTCTTTAAATGATCATATTAATTAACAAGGCTGATTGATTAATTGAGAAGAATTTGTATATATAATATGTTGAATTTGAGAATGAATGTAAGATCTGATGAAGCTACATAGCGAAAGCGCATATCTTGATTATAATCTTCTAAAGTACTTGGTAGTTAAATAACTTGCATTTTAACTTGCTTTCGCTCAGTTCTGCAATACTAATTTTGAAGGTATGTTAACATGCAAGCAATCAAACATATTAACAATAATATAACACTAGTCTCAACATTAGGGTTGGAGCACAACATACCCATAGTATATCAGTAATAATTATTGATGCAGATGAGGGGTGGGGGGAGAGACAAAAAGTCCATTAACAATTGTTTATGCTTCTATTTTCCTCAATAGTACTGCTCAGTACTCTATGGGTCTGCCCTCACTTTACATCTACCTATGGCCCATAGCTTCTGTAGTACAAACATACCTATTAAACTGTCAGCCTGGAATGGTATGAGGCAAACTGTGACAATTCTGGGTAGATGAATAGAGGGGACTCGTACATGTCAGGGTTACATATCCGGCACAGGAGGGGTACCCTGAACTGCTGTTATGTGAGTGTGCTAATGGCATACATCAGATGGTTTCCTATCTGTGTCCAGGATTATTTGCAGCAGTGACCACTAGCTGTGACAGCATGACATTTGAGAGACATGTATCGGGAACATACCTTTCAACCTCTTAGAGCATGACATCTGGACAAAGCCATGCATAAGAGTGGGGCAAAGGCCCAAAAATATGGACATTTTTGGATATTGCCCTTACAAACTTAGAAAGTTGATAAAATGACAGGTTTTGCATTTGCATGGCTTTTCTGAAGGCTATAACATCTGACACTTATATGTCTATCATTATTTTCTAACCAGTCTGTAATAATTTACCACTGATTTGCCATGACACCACTACTTTATGTAAAATGGACCAAAAATCTGAGAGAAATATCTGGACATTCAGTGAATATCTGTACAGTTGAGAGCTATGATTCAGAAAGAGTGCATAATGTATGTACCTACCCTGCTATCATTTGCAGACATGTGGTGGGACAATTGAACAGATGTACACAGTTTTAGTATGCCTTTCATACAGCTACTACCAACATTTCCTCACCTGTAAAACCTGTGGAAAAAATATCTGTTAACACTACATTACTGTTTCTACATTTATTCATGATTCCTTGTGTGTAGATATGCACACATCTTAGTACCACTCCCTGGATTTGAACCGTGTCTGGGTGTGAAAAAATTAACAACTAAGCTATATCTCATCACAATGAGATACTTGGGAACTGCTGTATCTTGTTTCACTGCTTTCTGCCTAGTAGTCCCTTGGTTAGACAGTATGAACTTGTAATCCTGTGATGCATGCATGACAGATAGTTATTATACTTTGCATTACTCCTTTGGATTACTACAATCTGGAAAGCAAAGGTTAACACAAGGCAATGCTGCATGGAACACAGTTTTATACTTTACATATTACTATTCAGGGTTCAGAGCTTAGTGCAGTATATATTTCACATTCAATTTATATCTCGTTTTGCAGCTACACTATCTACAGTTTCTCTTAACAGCTTGTTCACAGATAAACCTCAGTTAATGTATGCTGTCACAGCCATATTTGCTGTGAAGAACCTGTATACATTCTATGTACGTCTACAACAACATATCAGAATAAACACAACAGATTTTTGTAAAGGTCTTTATTGTACATCATTATTAGTCAGTCAAACTTTTTTATTTATTCAGTTCACACAGTAACAGTATACTTCCTAGCAGTAAGCAATGTACTCCTTCTTAGCTATTTGTACAGTATACTGCAAAATAGATTTGTACTCACCAGCCTGTCAGTGCAGCCTCAGCAGTCTGTCACCATGGGCTTTGATGTTCACGGCAATCTCTGTTGCAGCTATAGGGGAGGATAACACACATTATGCATATCTGTCTATCACATTCTCAGGCTGGTATTTGCTACAAACTACTTGATAGTGATAATTACACACTACTGGAGCATTCTGGTCCCATCCATCTTGGATCCACTGGTCCAAAAGTGCCCCCTTCCTATGCTTTAGGTAAGCATAGTGGTGTCGTACCTGCTCACTAGTCCAGGGGATGCGAGTAGCACTGGTGAGGTCACGTGCAAGACAGTCCCAGGATTCCACTTTGTATTGGGAGCCATGGTACTAGTCCTGCAGCAGTCTCTCCTCATGTTTTTTTACTAGGAGTCTAGCCATGACCCTGGACTCCTGAATGCTCCAGCATTGTGCCCAAAAGCACACTCCCTCTCCTATGCCAGCCATTATATCTGCATATATGAACTATAACACATTATGTCTGTATTCACACCTGTGCCATTTAAATGGTGTGATATTCCCACCCTTTGCTGTCATTGGACTATTTTTGAAAAGGTTAAGCTCTGCTGAGCAGTGCGCAAATCCGCTTAGCTGAGCCACCTGCTGCTTAGCATTCATGTCTTAGCAATGGTTACACCTGCTAAGCATAGCTGAGCATTGCTAACCATTGCTTACATTTCATTTATTAAATATATCAGAATACTAACTTCACTTATTAAGTGTATATGATTTACTTTACATGACATCCCTCTATGTGCTTTCCTTACATTGGCAAGGGGTGTGACTATAATGTATAGGACACTTGTGTATACATGGGTAGCTTCACATGTTATATGCACTCACACTTCCATTTTACACTAACTACACTACCCTGGTTGACAAAAACAGTTACTACATAATTTAGGTTTAAAAAAATAATTTTAACACTGCTTTCCCATATAAACTAACTTGCCTGTCTTGGTACTTAAACCGTGACCACCTGCATGTAAAGCCGGGATTCTAACCACTAACTATCCTAGCTTGGGAATTTCAGCTGTATATTTGTATTGATCTTTTATGGGATGCTTAAGCTATAGTAAGCGGAGGGCCATAACTCGCATACCCGCTTAGCTATGCTTAAACATTACTTAGCCTAGAAAAAAATATAATATTATTATTATATTATTATGTTATATAGTGAGTATTGTGGTGTTCTGACAAGTCATTGAAGACTGCAGTCAGGAAATAATAGCATACATTTGGCTTTCAGGCTTCTATCCTTCAGAGATTCATGCTAATACATATCCTGTTTTCTATCAACTTTCTAATTTGGTGAGGGCAATATTTTAGATGTGTCCCTTTTTAGGGCTTTTAGCCCCCATTGTTTGTGCCTTAGTCCACATTTCCTGCTTTAGCAGGTTGCAAGGTGTCATACTGCAGTTTTACAATGCAGGGGGTGTGTCATAGAAACTGCCACACACCTTCTGCATTGGTTTCCTGCTCCTGTATGTATTTTAGTACTGAAATTCATTTATTTCATTTCAGTGTACACAGATATTGAAATATATACTATTAGAGAAATTCTCTATTATGCCAGATTGGGTTTGTAAAGTGCCGTATGGCACTTTCTGAGTGCAGGGGGCGTGTTCATGGTCCGTGCACTATTTAGACATGCCCCATGCACTCATTCATGGTTCGTGTCCATGTAACTTAAACAGCAGTGCACCTTCATGAATATACAAAGCGCACTGCTGTGGCTACACAGACACGAACCACTCCATGCAGGAATAGCACTATTCCTGCATGGAGTTTATTGAATCCCAGGGCTTGACAAATTAAATTTAAATGAAGAAAGCTTACATTATGTTGCTATGGCCAAAAATAACAGGTTACATGCTGGCAAATGCTTTCTAGAAAACTAAAGCTAAAAACTCGATTAGAACTGATCAACTGCCAGCTATACTGTTTAAAAATATATCATAGAACATATTTCTCATTTTATGTAACATATCCAAGGAATTACCGAGGACTGCAACTGATCCACAAAAATTGAAAGAGTATAACATAATCTTCATTTTTAAGGGAGGTGGCTCAACAGAAGTAAAAAATTAAAGACCTCTTAGCTTAACAATTATTTTACGACAATGCTTACATCAATGCTTACTTATTTCTCAGACATAAAGTATTTGGTTTAGAAACTGACATTACACAATATGGCTTTGTCAGTAAAAGATCAACATCAACACTGTAGAATTTTATGACTTAATGAAAATGGCAGCCAGTTTGGGGCTAACAGTAGCTATTGTACACATATACTTCGCTAAAGTTTTTTAACTCTCTATCCCACTATGCAATTACTCACCACTGATAAAAAATAAAGTAATCTGCATTCACTGTACAACACTGGCAGATCTACTCCCTTAACCATTCTGCATGCCATTACAGACTGTAAAAATTGTAATAAAATTAATCTTAAGTAAATACTATTGTCATTTAAAAGGAAAAGCCTCACTAGATATACAATAGTTTTCATGCAATGTGTCCCAAAATATTTAACACAGATAGTGCTTAAAATGATAGTGAAGTGAGCGAATTAGTGCTGCAGGCTAATTGCAGGCTAATATATGTAGACATAGTCTGGAAAAGAAACTTCATTCACCCGATTTTTACTGGAACATAAACAGTGGACAGACATGGGATAGCCCCCTTAACACTCAGATGGTGTCTTGGGTGCTTCTACTTTCATCACAGATTGCAGAATGGATAAACAAGGTATCCATTTAATATCACATTCACATTCTGGCAAAAAGGGCAGACTTCTATTCGCCACTCAAATGCCATTTCTATGTATAATGTACCGAAACCAATATCTTCATGAAATGCAAGAAATCTAATAATCGGTGCACTTCTCTGTCATCAGAAGAAATGCATTCAACACTGTTAATCCCTTAGTGAAGTAAAGCTGGTAATGCCAGTATGTGTTGTGAATTTGTACTGTTAAAACCACAGGATTACAAATGGATCACTTCTTTTCACATGACACATGGTTTTATTTCAATGTAGTAGAACTGTGACATATTTTATTTAGAAAATAAAACTGATAAGGAAAACTTTTAAATGTATAAAATGGTGTGGTGACTATTCTCTAATTCTTCATTGATCTTACATATGCTACCCATGCGACTGACATTCTCAAAATGTTATATTTATTAATCATTACCTACTAATTACATTGCTTCTGTGATTGGTATAGTCTGTAATATTCATTCTAAATCTGTTACCAAGTCAAGGTATTCTATATTTTGTAAAGTGATAAATAAAGCCAATAAATTAAGTATATTATTTCTATAATGTATAGGCAGGCCATCCAAGGCTGGTCCATGTCTTATGGCCACTGCCTGCTAAGATACTAAGGTAGAGTGGATGGCAGAAAGTGAATGAATGAATGAATGAAAGTGTATTATTTAAGCAATAACCTACGCCTGGGTGTGGGTAATGCTGGATTTTACCCACGGTTGGTGTGGTTTGGTTATGAGGGCGAAGCCTGAGTGGCCATACAAAGACAACCGTGGGTAAATCCAGCATTGCCCACACCCAGAAGTGGGTTATTGCTATTATATAATGACATTATTTAAGAAAAAAAATACTTACTTTTCTTAAATAATGGCATTGTATAATGCTTCTTTGCTGCCCTTCCGCAGCTGTCCAGTATTCTGCAGCAGTTCTGATGTACTGTGCATGCATATGGTTACGCAGTACATCAGAGCTGTGTGTGGAAGCAATGGAGAAAGGATGATCTCCATTGCTTTTTAAAACGTGTATCGCTATGTTAAGAGTTTAATATAGTGAGATAGCTTTAAAAAAAACAACGGAGATCTTCCTTTCTCCATTGCTTTTTTTAATGTTGTCTCGCTATGTTAAATGAGACAGCTTTAAAAAAAGCAAAGGAGAAAGGAAGATCTCTGTTGCTTTTTTTAAAGCTATCTCACTATGTTAAACTCATTTAACATAGCGAGATAACAGCAACAGAGCTCTTCCATTCTCCGTTGCTGTCCAACACACACAAAAAAAAAAGACATACTAATGGAGAAAGTCCGGGCGACCAGACCTTTTTCCATTAGTATAAGTCTGATTTACAATGGGCACGCTGACCAATCAGCGTGCACATTTTGGAATATTAATGGGGGGGGTCATTGTATAATTAGCAGGAAAATGCATAAATCCTAACAAATGGAAAATCCTTAGTTAAACAATTAAAAACTGCAAAAACCTCACCAGATGTAATCTTCACAAAATCCACAGTATTTATTAAAAAGATGCAACACTTTCATCCTTATAGGATGAAGAACCATTATGGTGCATGTTAATGATTGGTCTATATAAACTACATGATTATATGAATTTTGATTTCAATAACACTGGTAAATTTGTTATCATAGGTTCTGAAGAAGTCCTATAAGAAAAGAAGTGCTAATTCTGTTTAATAAATATTATGGACTCTGTGGAGATTATATCTGGTGACTGATTTTTTGTGTGCATTATTTTAGCAATAATCTATGACTTGGTGTGGGTAACTCAGGATTTACCCAAGGTTGGTGTGCTTTGATCTGAGGGTGAAGCCTGAATGATTAAACAAAGTCAACTGTGGGTAAATTCTACATTACCCACAAGCAGGAGTGGATTACTGCTATTAAACAATGACATTATTTAAGAAAGAAAAGTCTTAACTTTTTTAAATGTCATTGCAGAAAAGGACTTACATGTTTTTCCAGCTGCTGGACATGCAAGATATGTAATGTGCATACCCTGCTGTTGATACGAATGGCTGCACAGTGCATTGCTATCATTGCTATAGCTGCCTTTTTTTAGTGTTGCTTTATCTGTATAGACTTTGCAAAATGTGCAGGTGTTTGTGTCCTATTTTGTGTCTGCTTTTTATAAAGCTGTTTGCAGGAAAATCATTGAGGAATGATGTCACTAAAGAAAGACACATTTCCATTTTTGAGGTATGCCTTGGAGCTGCTTGTAAAGGCAGTAATGGCATTTTTTATATTATTCTGCTCCACAGAGAAGTTTACTAGATGCAGATTTTTTTGTTTACATTTTAAAATTATCTACTTACCAAGTATTGAAATACCTTCTGGTGAGATTTACAATGAGTGCACTGATTGGTCTGTCCAATCAGTATGCATGTCTTTGAATATTAAATTAGTTTCTTTATTGAAGGGTGTACATTTCATCTTCTTTGCTCATGTTTTGGGCAAAGTCAAAAATATGGAGAAAGGGTCATAATCAGATTTACGTCTTAAATTTGTAACTAATTTACTTTAAAAGTTAATGGAAAGAGAAAGTTTACATCTTCTGGAGAATAGGATGCATGAGACTCGTGTGGCATTATTGACCTACTATAACAGTAGGGTCAGTGAGCGACACTGTAAAATTCTGTTGAGGTATGTAGGATCATGCTAGATGGATTTTTTTCTTTGATGTATGATGGATTTCCAGTGGGCACACTGATTGTGGTGTCCAACTAGTGCACACTTCTGAAAAAAATTAAACCTTTTTTGCCAAAAATACTGGCTAATCCAACTCGAAAACAACATATTGAGTCTATAAAGTTGATTTCTGTTAAAATGTGAAACAGCAAACAGGAACATATAGCTTTACCCAGATCTAAAGACACTGCATCTGTTTGTAGATTGAATTAACATTCAGTAGACATTTTCATAGAAAATGTGCATTTGCTGTGGTAGATCTGTTTTTTAGACATTTACAGTGTTAAATGTCTTCAATATCATTCGTACCTAAGCCTTTTCTTAAGAAAAGGTGAGGCACAGTGTTTCATTAGTGTAGAAGGTTAAAATTATTGTTTAATGTGCAAATACACAATGGGCCAGCAAATCCTTTATTTGCAAAGTCTTTTTCCAAGCAGAGGCATTTTCTACAACAATTTATCAACAAAGAATGAGAATGATAAAAGTTTAAGTAGCACCTGGGACCTTTACTTAATCAAAGTAAGGTAAAGTTTAGGCTATGACTTATCATGGTAGCTTTTACCTTCTTCTTCTTAAGTTAATTATGTTATTTTGACATGAACTGTATGAACAGCTCATGAGGCCTTGTTAAATCCTTGGTAGTTTACTACTGTTTTGGCACACTACTTAAATGAAAGTTATGCACATAAGATAATGTCTCACTAGCCTGGTACTATGTTTTACCACACTTATTAAAGGAAAGTTATGCTATTATGATAATGTTAGAGCTGGAAAAACAGGCCCACCTTCCATAACAACAGGACTAAAGCTAGTAGGTGTTAGGACAGTTTGATACAGAAGGCTTTCATAGACTGTATCAGTTCTTTCCTCATTCCATAAGGCAGTGTGGAAGTGTTCTCTCCTGATTTATAGAATGACATGCAAAATGGACAGAAAATAGTTACTAAGACACACAACCAAATAAAAAAATGAGGGTGGAAGAGGGGGGTGTATTACAGGGGTGGACCTGCAGACCCAAATCTAATCTTATGGTTATTGCATAACTTTTATATCTGGTAAGAAAAGATCCATCATCCATAACAGCAGAACAGAACCGCAACTTAATTTTTTGTTTAATTTCTCCAAGCTGTTTGGGTTTCTAACACCATGACATGAATGGACCACATTCCTAAATCCAGGTACCATTAAAGTTCATGAAATCAGTATTGTTTCATTCTTTGATGTTATCCAGTAGTGCTCTTTGCAACACCCACAATGTGTCCAGAATTGTCTCCTTCCGTACTTCATATGGGGATACCTGCATTGGCAGCATTTCTGGGTACAGCTGTAAATTCTCTTTTATTATACCCATTGCTCCTATTACTATCAAAACTGTCCGAGCATCTCTTTCCTCATTGCTCTTGTTTCTGCCTGCAAATCCTGATATTTTATGACTTTGTGTCTCTCTTCACATAAGACACTGTAATCACTAGGTGTAACAATTTCAATGTGCTACTTTTGTCTTTTTTTCATGGACTACTATATCTGTCTTTCTCATGTCTGTTTTGTGAACTGTTGGTAATGGATGAGCCCATGTGATATAAACTTCATCATTCTCTATAATGCTTTGTGGTTCATGTTTCCAATGCTTCTCAACTATTTTATATTGCAATGTTTGCACAATCCCCAATGCAACAGCCTTGCTGCATTATTGTGCCTTTCGGCATACAGGCCCTCTGCCAAGAGAGTATCACACCCATCGACAAGATGTGACACTATTTCCATTTCTTTTTTGCAGAACCTGCATTTGTCTGTTTTTCCCACGTCTGATTGACTTTGTAAACCAGTGTGTACATAGTCCACTATTCTGGGCTGCCACTATTAACCTTTCATCTTTCGGATTCAATTCACCTGCTCTTAACCATTCCTGTGCCAAATCTTGGTCAACATTAGGTTGTTCCAAGAGATCTCTGTACTTGCCACTATATTTATGAATTTTCTACATATATTTTTTTCTCATCTGACCCTTTTCCTTATCTTCTTTCTTTTGTTTTTTTTTAGCACAGTCAGTTGCTGTCTGATTTTTGCTTCATTCTGGTTTGATTTAATTTCCCATTTGACACAGTAATGCTTCTGCTAATCTAAGCAAAGGTGCCATCTTAGACTTCTTCTACTCTTGTTTTAAAAGTTTCACTATGTTTGGATCTGGTGAGGTTAGCAGATATGCATGCAGTCCCATGACTGCAGATATATACATGCAATCAAATTTTCAGGAGGTCTAAACCTCCTTCAGAATGAAGAATATACAATATTGGTACACATGAATCTTTATATATCATTTGTACAATATTGGTACACATTAATCTTTATATATTATTTGATAAACATGAAGTATTTTTCTTGTTTTCCTATCCAACTGATCCAATACTTTTTTGGGGCCAATAAATCATCCCAAAACTGTTAGTTAAAACAGGAACAGCAAACTGGTTTATAGCTTGGACATTATTTCTAGAGGTCAAGGCAGTTTCCAATATTAGTTTTACTCTTCTGAAGTATTCTTTATTATTATTATTGAATACAATTCCCCTTTTGGCATGTACCTCACAAAGCAAATGCAGCAGCTGGAGAGACCACAGAAGTTCCTTACCTGGAGAATCCCGGGCCTCAATCATCTACCCTACACAGATAGACTAAAAGCCCTGTCTCTCTACTCAGTCTCATACAGACTCTTCAGAGGTAACCTCTGTCTGGCATACAAAACAATCTCAGACCCTGCCCTGATGGGATTGTTGCATATCCACAAGTCAAGCACCATTCGAGTAACCCACACGCACGACCTCAACCTGGTCTTTGACACCAATAGGACCTGTTGGTGGGACATATTTATGTCTCAGAGACTCCTCCTTTTGTGGAGTAGACTCCCTCTCCACATAAAGCAGAGTACCTCAGTAATCCTTTTTAAGTGCAACCTGGAAAACTGGATGGAGAAAAGAAAATACACCCTTCAAATTCAACCTGTGTCCCTGCTGGATAGTGGCATAGGGTGCTGACTTGTTGGAACATGGGCTAAATTCTTGGCTAGACTTGTAAGGACCTCTGGGCCAATACCCTAGTAACTTTCTATGATCCTATGATCCTCGATGGGTTAAGGGCAACACAAAACAACAGCATTGATAGAGAATCACCTGGAATATCCTCCTTTGAATTTTTATCCCTGAGATAATAATTTTCTTTTTACCATGGCTCAACTGCAAAGTGGTGTGCCACTGTTTCATGGTCACTGTAATGTATTTGATCAGTGTAGGGTGTATCTTGGGCATCTGTAAGCACTCCTTTATCCATGAATGTGGCATGCTGTCAACTGCTTTTTATGTAATCTGTGCCTGCCCATCCTCATTTTACAGTTCTATGTTATGGCTTTACTTAGCAACAGATAATCCTTTGTTCCACATTACTTTTTTTTACCCTTTTGTTTTATTGCCATAATTGATTTTCTTCCAAATTACAATAAACTCTGTATCAATTTGAGCATATCATGTATATGTTGTCAGGAGGCAAGTTATTCGTCTATACTTTTTAAGATGTTTTTTAGGTTTAGTCTTAAGGAGGAGTATCAATATGCATGTTGTTAACTAGGCTGATGTCTGTTTAGGGTGCACATATAAATAATTCTTACTTGGGGCTAAATCTTTGTGTAAAGATATTACAACCTTTATCCAGAATTTAGACACTACATCTGGCCCTGGGGTTTTCCATTTAGGAGCTTTTCTTAAATTTGTCTCGCTGTTGCTACATCCCATTTCATATCCTGTACATTAGAGCTCCTTTTAATTCTTCTATCTGTTCTGCATCCTTGTTATGTTCAACAGGGTCTTCATAAATATTTATCCAAATTGTGTCTATTTCTTTTTTTTTTGGTGGTGTTTCTATTCCTTTTGCTTTGTGTTCCAATTCTTTATTTTGTACTTTCTTTATATTTATCTACATAGCTTCTAATTTTTTTCTTTTTGTGCTGATATTTTTAGTTTATTTTTGGTGATAGTGTGATAGATCTTGGTCTGTTGTAATACTGTGCGTTGCTTTACCAAATCTGTTTTTCCTAAGTATTTTGATGATCTGTTCCCTTTCCTGTAGTCTTCTAAGAGTGATACTTCTTATCATAATTGGTCTGTAGTTTTTTCTGTTTGATGCCTCCATGACAACATTCTTCTTATTCCCTCCCTTTCTTTGTTACTTTAAAGTTTTGTGGTAACACTTTACCATTATTAATTTAGCTGCATAGTAATATATTCTTTTTATTTCTGTTATATCACATGAATTCTCTTAATAGTCCTGATTATTGTCTTATTCTGTCTTACCATTCTTCTAACATTTGGGGCCTTATTTACTTTCTGTAATCTATTTCTTTCATCTATCTTAATAGGTTTGTCCATCTCTAGTAATTGTCTTCCCTTAAATCATTTTCTTCTGGACTAGAGCATTTGCTTTCCATTCCCTGTGACTATTCCACAGAAAGTTCCAGAGCATCTTTGTGACATACCCTCTTCAGATGCATCCTGCATCATCTGCTGATGCCTCATATGGGAACCCTTAGGCCAATCACTCCACAACATTACCTGTATCAGAGTTGCCATTGTTTCCTGCTTTTACCTTTTGTTCTAGTCTCCTAAGAAGGCTCCAGAACAGCATCATCTTATCTAAATCCTTCACTTAGCAGAAAATCTGTAACTTCAATTTCTATTTGTTTAAATATTGCCTTACTAACCCTCTTTTGTACATTTCCCCTTTGTTTTCTTATTTTTTTTTTGTATTGTGAAATTTTCTATATCCAAGTGCATTTGCCTGTATTTCTCTTCAAATAGTTTTATTGATTAATTTGGCTTTATCATTTGCGTAAATTGCACCATTCAAACAAACCAGTACAGCAGACTATGATAAAGCAAGGTCAACTAGCACCAGAAACATAAAACTGAAAACAAAAGCAGGAAAAGGCACATCAGATACTGTTGTTTGATGTCACATTAATTATTTTATTAGATTTGGTCATGTGATTAATATGATATTATAAATTTAGGGGAGTAGTAATCTTAATTAATTTATCTGAACCTGAAGAGGCTTTGATGATGATGCATTTGTTTTTGTATGTGTCCATTTTAATTTGTTTCAACATTAAATTATATACACCTCCAATGTGGTGCTCCATCCAGCTTTCATTTTTAGTTTAAATATTGCACCATATTAGGTCCCCTTTTCTTTCCCATACCCATTTGTCTTTTTAATACCATCCAAAAATCTCTGGGTTTTGTTCTTTTTATTTTCACACTTCCTCTGTCAAGTATTCTTCCAGACAGCCAAAAAATTCTTCATCTATGCAATGTTTTTTCATGTAACTGTTGTATTAACACATTCAATTTTTTATTTGAAGCTTTTGAGAGTTTTTCATGTGCAAGTATTTTTTCTTTCTTTTAATTTCTCTCCAAATTTTGATGGATATCGTCTATATGGAAATTCTTGGCTTCTTGCATAATAACAATACAAAATTTCTTTCTTATCATCAATAGTCCACTTTGTCATCTTTATGGATCTTTTCTGAACTGTCAGTTTTTATGATTTTTAAAGAATACTACTTCCTTCTACCACAGACAGGCCATCTTCCACCTGAGCCTGGCCTAATCCTGTTGTAGGAATGCTTCTGTGACTTGAGGATTCCACGCTGCCTTTTTTCTCAGTCCTGGTACCAGTGTCTACAGTAGGATTGAGCAATTTTTCATGCCGGAATCTGTGTCGCTAGCTGTGTTTTATAGTTCTTAACATATCGTTTCCCACAATATATGCTACATAAAAATACAGCCTATATATCAGTGTTGGCTTGGTGATATTTTTTGAAAACAAGGTTCACCAGGTAAAGGTTCTCACCAAGACCTGAAGATGAATTCAGTTCCAGCAACAGAACCTTCCTTTTCTTGCTGATTTCATCATCTCTCCATTTGGGCTCTCTTTGGTAGTTTTCCTTATGAGAAGAAAGCCTGTGTCACTGTGGCTCAATGTGAAGTGTGCCCCTATTTTTATGTGGGGAAGAAGGACTCTAAAGTGAAAGAATGTATTTATGAGCATGAGTATATTAAAAAATGCAGCATGACAAATGACCTTGCTAAACATATTTATGATTATTCCAGGGCACCATTTTAAGTATGTACTTATTGACCAGTTCAGCTTAGGCTATAGTGGTGGACCTAGTAGCCTACTACTGGAGAAGGAAATGTTATGGCAAATGGTAGTGAATGCTAGTACATGGTTTGGACTCAGTGAATATATTTTCTATTGCTTGTATTTTAAAGCTTAAAACACTGAATAGATAAAGGGAATAATTTTATTTAATTTTTATTTTAACTAGTTTATACTTATTTATATTTATTTATATACCATGACCTTAAGAAGTATATGAGTTATATGTACATGTTTATGTATTTTATGTAACTAGTATCAAGACTAACCTGACTGTACTTGTTCTTCTTTCATCTTGAAAGTTAAGCAGGGTTGGGACTGGTTAGTACTTGGATAGGAGACCATCTGGGAATATCAGTTGCTGTAGGCTTAAGTATTTAACATTTTAAATATTTATAAATAATTATTTCTATTACCTTTTCTCAGCTATTTTGATTTCTGTGCCTGTTATTAGACATGATTGTGTGTTTCTATATTCATGTTATGTATTTTATATGCTATATTTATATTTTAGTAATTTTTGTATGGTGAATATTGGATAAAAGAAATGTGCTGCTTTAAGGAAGGATGTGTGTGTGTGTGTGTGTGTGTGTGTGTGTGTGTGTGTGTGTGTGCGTGTGTGCGTGCGTGCGTGCGTGCGTGCGTGTGTGTGTGTGTGTGTGTGTGTGTGTGTGTGTGTGTGGATTGAAAAATGGGATTGCTTTTGAGTGCATTTAAGCAGGGCAAACATGTATCGGATTATCCAATGAAGTTCATAAGAGGTGAACAAAAGTGCTAATCTTTTTTATTTTATGTTTATTAAAGTTCAATAAATTGTAGTTTTACCGTGGATCCACCTGAGCCAGCTTTTGTTTGGATTTTGTTTGTACATGGTCTTTCTGTTTCACTTCAAAGAAAATCCTTGACCAAGGTATAACATCCAGCTAGTAGTGCTGTGCAAAAGTGTTAAGGGAAGACCAATCAGATATTGAAGAAATATCATGTAATGCTGCACTGCAGGGAAAGGCTTAAGAGGTAGCAACTGCTCTAATAGTAGTTGTCTTTGATACATAGATAATAGGCTTTTCATATTTAGCATAACAAAAGTGAATGCAGACTGGAGGTTATTCAACTAAAGCTACTTTACTCACCTCAGATCCAAGGTTTATGTTTTGAGAATGAAATGAAAATTCATGACACTATGCTTATAGATTTGGTGTTGTCAGTACAGAATCTCAGTTGTATGTGCCCATCTACAGTGAAGATGTTGTTTTTCACAGCTGGAGCAAACAAGGAAGAAAACTGGAACATGAAATGTTTGATTACAATTTGAATCAGTTTTAGGTGCCTTAGGCATAAAGGAAGGGGTATGACATAATGATACTCAGTCTTTATGGAAAATTAAATAAGGTGGTTCCACCAACTTGGAGATTCTTCTAGCTGAGAAAATGGACACAAGAGAGTTTTCTTGAGAGAAACTAGCAAGTGTTAAGGTTCTGGGAAACTGTGATAATCTGTCCAACCTTATAAGTAAAACAGTTACTGCCTACAACTGAAAGTGGAGAATCTATGTAGTTAGAAAGAGAAAGAGGGAAAGAGACTGGAGATCTGATGGGGCTTTCCCAAGGGATGGGACAGGAAGGTACAGAGTGAATGAAGGCAGATAGGTTTCTTCAACAGAAAAGGAATGATGAGCAAGGAAGCCCATACATGTTGAGGTAAAAAAAGTGGTATAAGAACGACTTTGGACATGTTTTACTTTCTCATGTTCAGAGGAAAGGGGTCCATTTCTGGATGACAGCATTCTTAATTCATCCGTTTAGTGGAAGTATGAAGGAGCAAAAAGCTGTCACACTTGGTGCTGGATTGGAAAGGTAAAGAGGTCAAAGCAGAGCTTGATCTAATGATGAAAAAGCTTCCATCACCCACTGGTTATGGGACCATAAACCAGGCATCAGACAGTAAAGAGTGAGCCTCTAGGAAGATAAATGGCTTCCTGTGGGATATTTCTTGCTATCTGCAAGTGGTTGGATGCCATAGTCTATTCCCAACCCTCATAGTTTCTCCATAAGAGGGACAAGAGTTGGTTCTCCTTTGTACACCACTTCCATGTTGCTTGAATTGTTGGTTATTACAGCCTTGGGCAAGCCTCAGAAACTTTGACTCATTGAGACTAGATCCAGTAACTATGACCACTGAACAGGCAATGTCCACTGCAGAACTGTCATGTGGAACCTGGTTAATGGCAACATGAAAATTGATGCAACCATCAGGCCAAAGGTACTAAGACACAGATGAGATGAAATGGACTTGAGAGTTAATGAGTGGAAATCTCTTCAGCTGAGAAGGATAGACAGCATCTTAAGGTAAACAGACTCAGCATCTTCCAGTATCCATACTGCAGCCCATGGAAGTGAGCAGCTGGGTGGGTTTTAAATGGAACATTGCTAGGTTCATAATTATTCCTAAAGAATAGAACAATTCAAATAGAGACTCCTGAGCTAAGGTCACCCTTTGTAGGGAAGGAACAGCTAGAAATGAGAAATTCAGCTAAGTGAATATTTAGGCTACCTGCAGCCTCTGGCTGAGTACTACAATGGATAT
The DNA here is from genome assembly GCF_019279795.1 of Protopterus annectens. NCBI lineage: Eukaryota > Metazoa > Chordata > Ceratodontiformes > Protopteridae > Protopterus > Protopterus annectens. The sequence continues at coordinate 43,586,245 of NC_056728.1, forward strand.
AAATTTGGTGAACATCCTGCGGGTTAGGATGAGCCCAGATGAAACAGTTTTGAATTGATACTTGCTGTCATCTACCCAGAAGTTATAAAACCTCCTGATGCCCCTGACTATCTTGATGTGGAGCAAAGCATCCTTGAGGTCTAATGACCACATCAAATCTCATTCAGACAAGGAAGGAAAGCTAGACTAAACCATGACCACCTCAAAGATTTATTTTCGGATAAAGTTATTTGGGCCCTTTATATGTAGAGTGAGACTAAGGCTCTTTAATTTCCTTAGAAGTGCAAAGAACACAAAGTAATATACTGAAACTTTCTGATGGGACACATTTGGTGGTTCTTTTTGTTGAAAGTTTGTTGATCTCCCTTCTTGTTGTTCTTTGACTGTGTGAGAAGTTATATAAAGGTGAAGCCATGGTTATGCAGAATGTGGAAGGAAATTGTGTGCTCTCTGTATATATATAACTGCAGTTATCCGTCTGTCCTTTGTGAACGATAGTGACATAAGATGGTAGAGGAAGAGATGCCCCCTTACTTTTATACAGTGAGGCAGTCAGGCAAAATCTCAAGAATTTTTGTTGAATTTCGTTATGTGGACCATGGCCTCCCTACTGTAGTTGTAGCACTTTTCCTCTGAAAGAATAACTTCTCTGAAAGTTTGCATGGGAATTATGGTTTGTTCTAGATTGTTGACTTTTCTGCTTCTGTCTGTCTTGGAATCACATCTGATGTGGACAAATTTGTATACATGAGAAGGGGGTTGCGGAGGTTTGAACTTCATACCAACAGAAGAAAGTGTTTTGTCCACATTTTCCATGCTCTTCAGATTTCCTTTCATTTCTGGGCTAGAGAAGCAGGGGCCCAGAAAAAGGAGGAATTCACAATGGTTACCCTTGTGACCTCAGTGAAATCAGTTAAGTTAAGCTAGGTGCACTTTCACATAGTGATGCTGGACTCCACATCTCTGCCTAAACCTTTAGCAGAGTTGTAAGACACTCTCATTATTAAAAGCTTGAAATGGAAGTTACTGTTGCCAATAGGATATCAATTTTTATTCAAGAGTTCCATCAGACGATGGCTCTAATGATTAGTGTATTGCATCTATCAGGCCTTGCTGGAAGTGAGTCATGAGATAAATAGTTTATACCCTTTAATGAAAAAGTCAGGGATGCATACATGTACTTCCCAAGGTAGCCAATAGCCTATGATGTATCAGGGAGATTAATTAATCAAGTTCTAAGTAGTTAGAACCTTTTTAAAGGTTGCTGTTGCAATGAGAGTGCCTAAATTAAGAGTTTCTGATCAAACGTTCCCATCTTTATGCAAGAGGAGCTACAATGTCAGGACTTTCCCATGCCACACTATCCACTTTCAGCATGTCCACCAATGGAAAGACACGCAGTACAACTGCTCAGTGGATTGAAAGGCCCATTGCAACATTCCTATTGGGAACGGGGTGTGTTCTTTAACCAACCTGCTTCTGTTGCAATATCTGTAAGACCACCAAAACTTAGGGTCTTCAGGAGAATAATGAAGAATTTGCAGCCCCTATTTTTTTGTGAAATCTGGTGTCAGAGTCTCTGTGAGAGAGTTCATATTCTTCTTGCTGCATGTAGACTTCATTGCAACCTTCAGAAATGGCAATTTTGAAGACAATGAAAAAGAATGCTTGGGTGCTGACATCATGGAAGAACACTGCAGATGACACTGGGGATCTCTGCCCTCTGGCATGACAAGTAATGCAGCTAAGGGATCCAGAAGAGACTGCACTGCTGTACTGATGCTGACCCTGATGCCAAGATGGATGTTGTTGCGGGCATTGCAAAGGTGCTTGCATAGTAGGAAACATGGCTGTTTATATCAGCATGTTTCATATCATGAATGCTAGTACTGAATGCTGCAGTGTCAGACCCATTGTTGCTGGCACAAATACTGACTAGATCAGTGCTGGCCAAGGCAACAGTGCTCTGACCCTGAGCATTGGGCATATACGTTTATCAGCATCTGTTGAGACAGTGTCAAAGTCATAAATATTTTTGGCACATTTAGTAGCAGAGCAACAAAACCTGATGTCTGTGATACCAGGACTGGCATCTCGGTTAATACTGACATCAATGCCAGGTAAATCGAAATATCTAAGGAACTCAGAACTGATGAAAAAAATTTGCAAGATCTATTCACAAGGGAAAACATTGAAGGATTGTCCCTGTCCATCACAGAAACAAACAAAGAAGGGACCACAAACAGCTTCTTTATGACCTTAAAGAAGGCAATTGCAATCCTGTAATTATATGCTGGAAAGACTATAGGTAAATGACATAAAAAGGTTAAGCTGTGCAACTTAGAAAGATGCACAGGAGACTTACCCTTAACAACTTGCAAAATGACTTTTGGCACTACATTATTCCATTTCTTTATCTTCACTCTTAGGATTGGAGAGTAATGCTTAAGTTTATCTTGCTTGTAAGGCTTATTCTGCTTAGGCCTTTCAGGAACACTCCAGAACCAAAGGTGAAGCTGCCTGCTGTGAGCCAGAGTTGAAGACTTCAGGTCCAAAAGAGGGCTGCTAGACTTTTCACCCAAGAGAGATTTGTCATAGACATGAAGGCTTAATTATTTATTTTTAATATTGCACAGAGTGGTAGGGGTAAAATAGAGAAGTTCAAAAATACTGTGCCATTCCTCGGGCAAAATAAGCAATACTGATCTTGTCTTTTGGCAGGACTTTACTCCAACATTTACACATTTTATATTTTTGGTTTATTCTCACTGACATAAGAGGAAAACACCCATACCAATAAATGCCAACACACAAGAGAAGCCAACAAGCAAGCAAAGTTTTTCTCTCTTTTTTTTTTTCACTTGGCCACAAACTGAAAAGGCTGTACAGGATAATGAATTATGTATCTCCATTCATGAAAGAGAGTTAATGTCAAAGTAAATTAACGTTTTTAAAATGCCAATATGAGGGCCTTGGAGGGTGCAAAAATTAAGGAAATTCTGCAAAAAAGACAAACTTGAGGTCTTAAATTGGAAGAAAAAATATAATTGGAAGACAGGAGAACATAATGTATTTAGAAATAAAATCATTACTAATAATTTTGTTAGATAATTCTGTCAAAAAAGTAGTTTAGTCTGGGGTCATGTTTGTGCTCATATTCTGTTATGTTGCAAAAGAGATCTGAAGGGTAATGCAATCACAACGCGTTATGGGATTAGAGAAGGATAACATAATGTGTCAAGATGTCCTACTGCCTACTGCTATTAGTCCTGCTGTGATAAGGGATGCACTTTAACAGGTACTTTTACCACCACATTAAGAAAAAATAAAGCATTGTTTTAAATGCTGGTTTCATTTAATGGAGAGTATTAAACAGAAGTATGAACCTTGAAAGTAATGTAAGTTTTAACTACAACAGAGGTTTATTTTATTTTATTTATTTATATTTGTTTAAGCTATTTTGCCTTCTTTTCCATATAGGCATTTCTCACTCGAGTCTGGTTTGGGGAGATATCAGTAGAAACCAGAACATGGCAATTGTTAATGTGCATTCTATGTCTGCCTCTCATCTATACCAATCTCATCAGCTTCAGGTATGGTATATACACAGAAGTTTTAAAATGGCTGTATTAGTGAACACATAATGTAGAGAATGGATTCAAATGGATACACCAACAAACATGCAGTAAATCACCTTTGTATATGAAATACACACATATGCTATAAGGGTTGTTTAAAAACATCAGTTCAGATGTAAGTAGTCATGAGCTCTGAAAGTTAGATCTAGACTGAAAAGTAAAGGAAATCAGTGGATATTGTTCAAAGTAATAGTTTTTGATTTTTTAAGTCAAATTCACTGAATGTTGCTTCAGCAAAACTGACCTGATTAAAGTGATCTCCTGAAAAATGATCTCTTTACGTACTTGAAAAAATAAATGCTGTGATTCAATAAATGGAGTTTACGTTTTTGCAGGGTGAGCAGCAGCAATAATTGAATGTGTATGCCGTGCACTGCATTTAAATGTAAACAAGTGCAATTTCATGGCTGGCAGCAGTATTACTGGCCAGGAAACTGTGTAAAGCAACATGAATAGCAGCAGATAGACCTGTTTACGTATGGGCAAACTAGGTCTGCAGGATTGCGCAGAATGTCACAATGATTACCAGGGTTAATAATATAGCAATGTATATGCTCCAAACACAGTACAGGACAGTGTATATAGTGCAAAGTATTGTGGAATACCATTTCAGGTATTCTGAACTAAAATTGTATAAATAATCTATAATGGTACATGGACTGACATTTAAAATAAACAGTCAGGAAGTATGTGTATTGAATAGACACATAGATGAATTGTAGGAATGAACATAGAGAAAGAGGACAGGTGAAACATCATAATCTACAGCAGATGAGGGCATGTAAATGGAAGACTGCTGTTTCAGGAACACTAATCACATAACATGGTACAGTAAGAACTGCATAATGAATATGTATATTATGTGAATGCCAGACAAGGTAGCATAACAATGGAGAAGATGTCTATGTGATATAAATATCCTGACATGAACAATGGAGAGGACATCTATCAAGGATGTTATATACAATCAGGGTTGGGTGCATATTGTGAAGTTGTGCAAACTGATTTGCCTGAATGTGACAGTAATGTCAGCAGAGGTCTCCAAAAAGTGGGACACAGTTACAGGCTCATGAACAACAGTAAACAAAAGCATGAATCATGGACAATGTCAGAATAATACCAACAGTAATCCCATGTCTTTGACATAACATATGTGCTTCTGAGTGATCATAGATGGTTCTGCACAAACACACTTGTACAACTATTGTGACATGTCATCAATCTATGAGGGTAATCAAGCACACCATCCTGACACTGTAATATCAGCTGGAGGTGTTAGGAGGAACACTGCTATACCTGTGACATTATGATAAATGCAGGCTAGTTAACTGGTGTGCATGGTATATATATATATATATATATATATATATATATATATATATATATATATATATATATATATATATATATATATATATGGCAAAATCTATACTGTCACAAATGTAACCCATGCCAACAGTGTTGTCAAACAGCTATGTATATACTGTGTGCATCACTAAAACAGGTATCACACATGCATCTGGTATAACACCTTGATGGGGGTTCCACACCATCAGACAGTAATGTTTATGCAACAAAAAGAATACCTAGGTATGGACAATAAGATATGTGGGATCTCACCATGGCAAAAGTGGTACACTTCAGTTATATATCATTAAAAAAGGTGTAGGGAGGTACATGAAGAAGGGTGCATTGTAATCAGTTATTGGTGTGATGAAGGATGTGAACTGTGGAGGTATTATGGCCTTTGATGCAGATGTCCTGCACATACTCAGTAGTTGTTACATACAAGGGAGTAGTCACTACTGTGGCCATATGTTAGTGGACATTCCACATACCATCTACCCCAGGACACAGGTCAAATACCACTTGGTCTACTTATATGGGTGTGATGCCTACATTATAATTGGTTTGTGCATTTGTTTTCATAATGTAAAACATCCCCAATGTTTTTGTTTCATCTCATGTGTTGTCATGGCTGTGGCAGCAATCTTTGGCATGTGTTGATACTGTCTGTATTATACTAATATCACAGTTGGAGTCAATGATTGCCCACAATCTGTAGTCCTCCAGACAGCTGTTTAGACACAGGATGTGTATGTCATTCTTGATGTCTATGACTTAAATAATGGACAGGAAAGGGCCTAGCAGACAGCCCTGATGTATGGACCTGATCACTGCACTCAAGATACAGGTAACTTCACACATTTCAACATATTTAGATGCCATGTATGTGATCCAGTGGCCTACTCACTTGGTGATATAGGTGTTTATGGCCACTTCTGACAGTACTGAATACCTCAGTGTGGATTTGTGTGAAATGCCTTGGCCTGGTAAAGTTCCATAGGATGATAGTGCTGTCATCATGCATGCCCTTGATGACCTCTTTAAGGACATCTAACAGATGCAACAGACATGGATGTAGCATTAACAACTCACACATGTCTTTTGCACACAGCTGGGCTATTACCAGTGTCCATTTAGAAGGGATCCATGATTACATGTTGGTCTACCTCACAGCTAAGAGTCAGGATGTGTATTTATGCATGCATCAGGTGCTGTCCCCCACACTCAGACAGATGTACTTTGATGTACTCACTTCTACAGGAACATGTCCTGTCTAAAGAGTGTGTTGAAGTGTACATCCAACCATGTCAGGAAGGTGTATATACCGAGTCACTCTATAGGTGATCTGTGATGTTGCCACAGTCCATTGATTCTATGTGATAGGCCTGGATGAAGATAAGACAAGTGCATACTGCTTATCTTGATCTGGCCTACAGTTTGGACACAATCCCCACTCAGGTATCATTGAGAAACTCTCCCAACTGGGGATTAACCCTTATGTCACTAGATGGTTAACCAATTGGCTCACTGACAGAACACATACTGTGAAAGTTGGTGAATCAACTTCTACAAGTAGAGCTGTCACCACTGGCGTACCCCAAGGATATGTGCTGGGCCCTTCATTGTTTGGATTCTATTTCTCAATAGTCCAGGCTAAAGTATATGGCCTTTGGCTTACTGTGTTTGCTGATTGTTGCATATTGAGTGCAATCACTGAGTCCAGCAATGATGTTAACATACTACAGGAGGAGCTAACATGGACAAATGAATGGTGCCAAAGGCACACAATCTACAGATAAATGCAACAGTGTGTCATTATGTTTGCCTTCTGCCAAGTGAAATTCCTTGATAATTACAGCATTGACAACACCACCCCTATGCTCAAAACCAGTGGGTCAAGACCTGGGAACACATCTAGATAGCAATCTGAACTTTGACTACTGAGTTTCCACAGTGGTATGGAAAGGCTACTTTGTGCACCTCATAAGTCAGACCATTGTATCCAGATCTGAGGATGTTATAACAGCACTGTACTCGACCCTCATCAGAACAGTAATAGAATATAATGCTCATTTTTGCATGTACCTCACATGAAACCTTTTTCAGCTGGACAGACTATAGGGGTTTTTCACCAAGAAAATACAGAGCCTACAAACTATGCCATGATGTATGTGGATAGACTGAAAGCTCTGTCACTGTATCACATAGGATGAGGTGACTTGTTCCTGACCTACAGGCCAGTCTCTGACCCTGCCCTGATGGAAATGTTACACATCTGCAAATCAACTATAGCTGAAGACATCAGCAGAGTCTGGTGAGATGAAGATGGTAATAGCAGTGCCCCACATGCTGATGTACAATGCTTTCTCTAATGTCAAGCAAGTGCACAAACACAAGCGCACACCCCCAATTGACTGCAGTGAGAACAGAACCCCTACCTAAGTACACCGACTAGAAAACTCTGTATTTAAGCCAAGCACCACAGCACAAGTCTGGCTTTTACAAGGCTGCAGGACAACTTATAGTTGATGACATCAGCAGTGAATGTTTGAGAAAAGATGTTGGGAGGCCTGCATGAAATGGATATGTAGGCATGTGCAAATGTCAAAATACTGGCAATCCATGGGATTAGAGTGGTAACTGCAGGATACACACTTATACTCTTCTGACTAGATACACACACACACTCACATCTCCCAGTTGACTGCATTGAGGTTAGACCCCTATCTAACTAAGGGCACAGACTAGAGAAGTCAGTATTTTATGCAAGCACCATGACACAAGTCTAACAGCTGCAGGACAACTTATAGTGGATGACATCAGCACTGGATGTTGGAGAGAAGATGTTGGGAGGACTGCATGATGTAGATGTGTAGGCGTGTGCAAGTGTCAAAATATTGGCAATCCATGGGATTGGAGTTGTAACTGCAGGATACACACTTAGACTCTTCTGATTAGACAGACAGACACACCCCAGTTGACTGCAGTGAGAACAGAACCTCTACCTAATTACACTGACTAAAGAACTCAGTAATTTATGCATGCGCCATGGCACAAGTCTGACTTTTACAAGGCAGTAGGACAATTTATAGTGGATGACATCAGCACTGGCTGCTGGAGAGAAGATGTTGGGAGGCCTTCAAGAAATGGATAGCTAGCCATGTCTTACTGTCAAGATAATACATTTCTGCGTGTTACCAGATTGATGTGTTTTCCAATGTGCAGTATTTGGTGGTTGTGTTTCCAATATGCAGGAATACTTTAAGGGACAGCTTTACAAACTATATACAAACAGGTGTCCACATTACTACAAGTATTGAAAAATCTTAATGCGTATTGTCATTATAAAGATATGCAAGGTATATAAGACAGTTGTTATTTATTTCTGTGGTGTAGTTTATATATTTGTGAACAAGTACTGACAGACCAAGGTTTCAGTGCATGAGGGAATTAACAGATGGCTGCATTGTAAACATGTTATTTTCTTAAACAGTGCAGTTATTTGGTTTGGTTTTTCACATGTAGTTTCATGGCATGAAGACTAAATGTACAGTAAACAAAAGAAACACGTGCTATTGCTCATTTTGCATAGTGCACCTCCGAGCAGTGAGCGGAATGGCTGGCAAAGTGTTTGCTCATGTGAGATACACATTTCTACTGCTTTTCCTTTTGGGCGTAGTTAAGCAGTGTGCAAGTGTGAGCTTCACTGGTAAAATTATGAAAGTTCCTAGTACTGAATGAATCAAACAGATCTGTTGTGTAGTTGACTCTGTGGGAGCAGGTGTAAGTGCATTGACAAATTTCTTTTGGAGCCCAGATTATATAGGGTTCGAATCCAGGTGTATGTAGTACTTTTAAATAAGTAGTAATAATGCAATGAAAGCATTCATTATACTTCATTCACTAGTGTGTGTTAACTTAGCAATGCATGTTTAAGCAACATTGTATGGAAGTAACTGCACCACAGAAGAACCATTCACCATTGCTTGGCATTGTTGCACGATGCCAAACTCGAAGTAAACACAGAGACAAGAAAGTGAAGGGCTCCATTCTTTTTTTGGTTACTTAAGTGTGTTGTGTGTGATTCTACTTTTTGACCATATTATAGGTGTTAAAATGCAGTAGATAGAAAAGTGGTGAAGTGGGGGGGGGGGCAAGCAGGGGGAAGAACAAACAGAAAGCAATATAGGATGTGCAGGAGGAAGGTAGGAAAGAACCATAGCTATCCATTTCTTCAACATTGTAAAATGAAAATATTACAGAATATTAGCTGAATTTGGACTGTCACCTCCACAAAGAGAGGTGACAATAACGCAATCATGTTGTAGAACCAATTGGACCAAATCGAGTGTGTCAAGAAGTCACATGTGTGAAATGGAAAGTTATGTATGGGAGAATATATATATATATATATATATATATATATATATATATATATATATATATATATATATTTTGTGGGACAGATGCCCATTTTTTAACTTCAGTAAGAGAGGAATGCTGGGTAAGGTACGTTGATATTTCTTGGTCAGGTGAGTTGAGTAGGTGAGGAAGCAAATACAAACAGGACAAACAAGACAAGTCATAGGGACAGTGAGGAACACAAAAGGTTCGGAGACACCATGATTGGGGTGAGGGAGGGGACAGCGCAAGCCCATGTCTGTCAAACATTGGGGCAGTGAGAATCTAGTCTTCACCCACAGGACTGTCATCAATGTCCCCTTACCCTGATAGCTGCTGGAGTGCTTGAAGTCTTCTCCTCCTATGGAACATGAGGGAGAGCAGCCTCTCCATCTGGGGTAGGCATACAACAATGGTGCTGTGCATGACCCTACACACCAACCTGACATCGCCTGATGGGTATTGAAATCCCCACCTCCACCAGTACTCCCAGATGGTACCACAGCACCAGCTGCCTGCATAGTGCTACCTGAGGGTGCAGGTAGTGCATTGACAGCAGAGGCAGTACTGTCAGGTTTGGTCCCATATCTGCCTGGCATTGGTGCTGGAGCCAGTGGAGCGAGGGCAGGTTGAACCATTGGGGTTGGCCTACCTCCCTATGTTGTGAACCATTTAGTGATTTGTTACACAGAGATGACATGGAGACATAATAGAAAATAAAAAATAGATAAGGGTTGTGATGAAAAAAAAAAGAGATAAAATTAGTACCATTATATGTGACAAAAAATGCATTATCACAATAATACAACTATTTTATCTGAAGTTTTACATTTAAGAATACTTCCTAACAACTACAAACTATAATTATGGATCGCTCAAAGTAATTCTTGCAATGTGCTGATATTGCACATATGATTGGTCCAATTATACAGATCAAAGTTAACAATATGGCATTTATGCCACTTGTGTAGATTTTAATTTATGTAATGTTATTAAAGATTTGGTAGTATTTTATACTTGTTGTTCAAGGTATTTAAACCCACAACCTCTGACTACAGTCTTACACTTGACTCCTAAATTGGGTTGGTGCTACAGACTGATGCATGCATACTTACTTTTACAGTTAGGATATGCATGCTTACTTTGCTACTACTTTTCTTTATATTTTAAAGCTACAATAATACTTCTCTTGTGCTGCGTACATACCACATGCTTCCCTCAGTTACTCTAGATGATCAGCATGGGCCTATGTATTTATATCTATCTCAGACGTACCTGTGAAAAGAAAAGAAAAGAACACAAGAGCCTTATGCATACCAGTCTTGCCTATATTTAGCTTTCTATGTATTATAAATTCTCTTGATTATCATACTTACAAAACCATGGGATGTTGTCAGTTCAAAACTCATCCAACCACTGGGTGAGTGTATCCCTCTTGCATCTTTTGACGCATTAAAGTGGTGCCTACCCTTTTATCCAGCACGGGGGATGCCAGTCTCACTGGATACAGCCTTGGGCAGACTATTCTAAGTGTCAGACTTGTACTGGGAGCTGGTACAGTACCCCTGCAGATGCTTTTGACTGTGGGGCTTTAACAGCAATCCAGTAAAGATTCTAGACTCCAGAACACCCCACCACTGCACCCCAAATTGAGCACCTTCTCCTCTAACACTAGACATGTCTACTTTCAAAGCAGTGCAATAGCTAATAATGATTTGCCCCCAATTCCTGTTATCACGTATACTGGTAGTTCCCAAACCCGAGCAATAATGACAACTGCTTTTGTGAAATGAAAAGCAGAGAGCAACAGTGCCAAACAGAGAGGAAAGCAGTTTTGGAAAATGGAAGATTAATCTGCCAGTCGACATTTGTTTGATGGGGGTGTGCTGCTGTAACTTTTATGTGATTTAACTTTGGAGACATGCACTGCAGGCATACATTTTATGACACGACACATTTGTTTTGGCTTTAAACACTGATAACATTGATTTTTACAGTGTGGGATTCAAACCAATGCATAAGGGAGAAAACATTTTCTTCCACAGCAGTGATTTTCCATGTTTGCCACAGAAGAAGTGCTTTTCAGACATAATTATTTATAAATACAGATAACAGACAGAGGTGTTAAGTATTAATGTGTGTGACCTGACATGCTTGTATATATGTTCATTTGTGTATGTCTCTTATTTAAGTGTGAAGGCCATCCAGGTACAGACAGCTGAATTATACTTACAGAAACATAATAGACAGTATACCTTCAGTCATATATCTGAACTTTCACAAACCAGTAAGGGTGCCTCATCCCTCATACATATAATTCATATCAGCTCCACTATTTATAATTATGTGAAATGGAACAACAGCAACAATGCCTGGAATTTCCTGTATTAGAACCCAGGACCATGAGTATGGCAGCCCTATATTTACAACAGTTGCTACAGGAATACTGAAACAGCATCTGGACATTTTTCTCTTCATTACTATAAACTGGACTGTCTCAACAGTAAACATATGTTGCACTTCCTGTATTAGAACCCAAGACCATCTGCATTACAGCCCTACACTTACACCTGCTATCACAGGAATAGTTAAATAACAGTTTGATATTTCCATATGCATTACTAACTTGTGTGTGTTAACTGCCATGTAACGCCACTTATCATGATTGTGCGGTGCCCAACAGAAAACTGATAGAATGTATTTTATTTGAAACTGTCTACTGTCTGCTCCCTCTCTGCAGGTGTTCAATGGCTACAGGTTTTGTGGAAGCTTGCTAACTTCCACTTGACTTTGCTTATTAGTGTTGTGCGATGGAAAGCAAAAAAATGTAAGACTGTATCCTTTCTGACAATTAGAATGTCTACAACCTCTCTGCAGGTGTTCTGTCTGCTTCCTGTGGGGGGGCAGTAGTCCAACTTTGCATGATGGCAAGTGCTTAGCAAACAAGATAAGCAAAGCTAGTCTTGGTTTAGCCTTGTGATCAGTGTTTATTGTGTTTCTGCACTTCCCCTGTTTCGACTAAACCGTGCACCATGCAAATACTGGCCAAAAAAAAAAAACACACACACACACACACACACACACACACACACACACACACACACACACACACACACACACACACACACACACACAGAAAAAAAGAAAAATTAGGAGAAAGAAAGAAAAGAAATCTATTGAATAACCAACTCTACAAAATTTATGTTGGCAAACATGAAATATTTTTAAACAGGTCTGGAATTCTCACTCCAAGGAACCTTCAAAACACAGTAAGGATGTCTTACCCCTCTTCGCCACAGAAATGAATGTAAAACCCCACAAACTTTAGCTTGCTTTTGTTTAACTTACAGATATTAGTTTTGGGTCTACAGACCATACTTTAATTATCATTTTTCTCTCTTTATAAGCTTTATAATGTAATCTTTCAGTAGCTCTTGCTCAACATATGTGCCTTATCCTTTTAAGGAAACAGATTGTTTTCACCTTGTATGGATTCTTCCCGCTCCATTTGCTCTCACTACGCTTGGAGTCACTCCACTCCCCTACCCTACCCCCATTCCTACCCATCCCCTCTTTCCTCTGTTCATACTCTATAAGCCACTCCCCTAACACAACTTTATCCAACCACATTACACCATTGTCATCACTACACCACTCCCATACTAGCCCTTCTTGCAATTACTCCAACCCTCACGTCTTAAAACTAAAATAACACTGACAAAACCAGTAGTCACACTATCAACTTCTGCCATTACAACCAATATTAGCTAACACTACATCCCTACCAAGGCCTAATTAAAAATAGCTCAAACTGCAACTATATCTACTTCATTACTTAACATACTCAATCTAAATATTTCTACACAATCAGTACTACTAACAATCCTTATATTACTTGCACACATTACTTCATATCATAACAATCTATCTGATGCACTACCCCATCATGCCACCTCTAGCACTCACACCACAAATTGAATGCCTCTCACCCCCTCCATCACCCCATCTATCTTACACATAAACATCTAGCCTCATACCCTTAAACTTATCTTACCCTCCCACCATACTAATAAACTATTCACAAGATATGATAAGTACATAACTAACCTCATGAGAACCAAAGTAGACATTGCAGACATACTATCTCTGAGTGGAGACATACATCCTAATCCCAGCCCATCTGATAACAATATCCACTTAACTAACCATAATCTATCTCATAACACATTCTAACTTCCTAGAGAAGCTAATGACCTGCTCATACTAAATATGCTGTCAGCGACATTAGCAAAAAGTCTACTTTCCCTATATTCTCTAGACTTAGTATTATTAACTGAAACTTGGCTTAAACCTGACATTTCCAGTAATGAAATTCTAGCACCAGGCTATAATATCCTATGTAATGATTGTACATCTAAAAATGGGGTGGTGTAACTTTACTATTTAAAAATGAACTAAATGTAGAAAACATGGATATACATGCAAACCTATCTTAGGCAAAGCAGAAATTATACCTGCAAAACTAAAAATTAACCCCAGAAAAAATGTCAATATAATCGGTTCCTACATACCACCTGGCAACAGCATACCCACCCTGGAGACCCTACTTGACTGGGCTTCTGAGTTCCTTCAACATGAAACCATCATCTTTGGTGACTTCAACATTGACTAGTTAGCTTGTAACTCCAGTTCTCCCATCAACTTCATCAACCTCCATGGATGTTCTCAGCTCTTCCAGTCTCCCACTAGAATTGACAAATCCACCAAGAGACAGTCAGTACTTGACTGGATTCTGACAAACAGACCAACTCTTATCTCTCAGTCAGGATGCCTCCCTGACAGCCTGAGTGACCACTTACCTACATTCATAAGAAGACATCGCACATATCAGAAAAAGCTCACCAACTACCAGGTAATAAAGAACAAGAAAAACTTCAATCCATCTTGCTTTATTAATGCACTAAAAGGTTGTAATTAGACTCCCTCTCAAGAACCTCAACCTTGACGAAACTGTTCAGTACTTCAACTCTACCTTGTTTGATATCTTAAAATCCCAGGCCCCTCCCAGAACTATCAGAGTCAAATCCAACTATGCTCCCTGGATGAGCAAAGAGACAAGAGCTTCTGAAATCCAGAGATAAAGCCTGGGCCCACTGGCACAAAACTGGATCCCATACCGACAAGACAGGCATATCTTGAGTTCCATAACAAGTCAAAGAAATGTGTCAAAAATAGACAAAATTAGCTACTACCACAATATACAAATTAAGTATCAAAATAACCTCAGCCACCCAATTACCATATTAAAAACAATGGCTTTACCTTCCATCCTGTCTCTACTGATACAATTAAGAAACTAAAACCTATCAGCTTAGCTGCTGATAAGCTCCCAACAGAATTTTTTAAAATAGCTACTGATGCCATTGCATACACTATATCCATTCTTATCAACCACTCAATATCCAAAAATCTAGTCCCTGAGATCTGGAAAATTTCTCGTTCCACTCCACAAAGGGGTAACTAAAAAGAGTTAACCAACTACTGGCCTATAGCAATATTCTCACCTCTATCTAAAATATTGGAGAGGTGTATACACACATAAATCATGGATTACCTTAACACCCACAACCTTCTCACAAACACTCAACATGGCTTCAGGCCCTTTCACAGCACCACAACAACCCTTATGTCATTCCCTCATATAGTAAACAACCACAGAAATAATGGCAACTATATCTCTGCTATATTTCTTGACTTCTCTAAGGCATTTGATATAGTTAACCACAACAAACTGATTAAATCCCTCTTTGAACTGAATCTTAGTATACCCACCATTACTTGGTTTCAAAGTTATTTAACAGGTAGGCAGCAAGCAGTACAGTGGAGTCAAGAACTCTCTCCTTTATTACCAGTCGCACTGGGAGTTCCCCAAGGCTCCATTCTTGGATCTTTTCCTTTTCTCTGTCTTCACTAACAGCCTCCATACTTCTACTCTACATGCCTCAGTCATCCAATATGCTGATGTCTCAACACTAATCTGTTCCTCTCCTTCCCTTCAAGAGCTGCAACTACAAGCACGGGCTTTATTCCTCTCTGTAGAAGAATGGCTTACCAACTCTCAACTAATACTTAACCCCAATAAAACCAAACTTCTTATATTCCAGCCTAATCACCCCACTCCCATACCCAGGTTTACTATAATTTCGGACAATAAAACAACTATCTCTCCTGTCACTCACACCAAACTTCTAGAGATAGACTGCAACATGAAATTTGACACTCACATTTCTCTCACCATAAAGAAAGTACATAAAACATTGGGGGGACTATATAGAAATAATAAATTCCTCACAAAGAGCACCAGAGCTAAAATAGCACAAACAAATCTCATCTCTACACTACTATATGCCTCCCCATCCTGATCAGTCTTAAAAAAATCAGATATAACTAAACGTGATGCCCGCTATAACAAAATTGCAAAGTTCGCCACCAGTAGCCCACATCAAACACATCACTGCTCAGTCCTTAAACAAATCAGCTGGCTTGAACTTCCCCATATTCTCCTTTACAACCAACATAGACTAACCCATAAGAGTCTTTATTGCCCTGAAAAAACCCTGCATTACAAAATCTAATACATTCTTACTCCAGTACTAGGGTCCTATGCTCCAACAACAATCCTTCAAGTCACTAAAGCCGACAACTCTGCAGGAGTCTCCCTTTGTTCAAATTTTATAGCTAAAAATGGAACACCTTGCCCCCTTCTATATCAGCCACTACATCCTTAGCTCAGTTTAAAAAATCTCTAAAAACATACTTACAAGCTAACTGGATCTGTAATTGTGACTGCCCAGGCTAGTTTAACTCCATCTCCTTTTTGCTCACCCAGGGTAAACATTCCTCCCTTATTTTCAGGCAGTAGACCTCTCCTTATCTTGTAACATTCATTCCTCATACCTCTCTCTTCCTCTCAGTAGTTCCCGCTCCTAAGTATAGACATCTGGTTTATACTTTATATTATTAGACTACTATATCATACTGAATGTTATTTGTTTGTACAGTTTATGGTGTTTCATCTTTATACCTGTATAGCGTATCATTTTTCATTCTACTTTTAGCTGATGTACAGTTTAAAGTGTTATTACCCTAGTTTTATTTGTTGTAAAATGTATATTATTATTTTTCTGTACCTGTGAAATTATACTTTATTAATCTGTGTTATGTGTGGAGCTTTTTTCCCCGGGCCTCCAGTGAAAAAGGACTTGTGTCCAGTCGGACTTTCCAAGTAACCAAATGTAAAATGTAAAATAAATAAAATAAATTAATAAATAAACAGCTTTGTAGCAGAGAATGAAAACCATTGTGCATACAAGCAACTACAACATCATCCACAGTATTAACAAAACATATGACAGTTGTACGCTTCTGAGTTGTTTCTACATATATTAATTTCAGATGTAGTGCACACACCCATTTATGACTTTTGCTTGCAGAAATATTTTCTCTCTCTCTATTTGTTGCTCATTTTTCTCTTATCTGAGCTGTAGTCTGAAACATATACTCTGTAAGGCATGGTTCCAGTGCAAATGACTCTGTGGTATATCACCCCTAGTGAACATCTGATACAGTTGGAAGGTGGAGAGCAGAGTTAGGCAGAGCCTCAGATGTTGGAAGTCTGGAAGGGAGCACTGAGCGGATGGCGGCAGGGCCTGGAGAGCTCCTGTCTGGGTGAGCAGGGTTGGCACAACCCCCTATGATGGAAGTCCGTAAGGGAGCACCAGGCAGATGGCAATTGTGCCTGTAGAGCTGCTGCTTGGGTGAAGGCATTCAAAGTCACCCTGTACCTGATGGCATTCCCAAAAAATCACAAAGTACCTAGAGGTGTCCTGGATCAGAAAGTAGGGGAACTCAGAAGTTCTCATGACAGTGGATCTGCCCCTTTGCAGTTGAGAAGAATTCCATGAGCCCAGCCGGGATTGGAGGGAAGTTTTCCTGAGAGGCTCCTAGAGCACTCTGGCATCATTAGGCAGCCTGCAGGAAACATGGAGGTGGTGGGGTCTCTGAAGGGAGGCGGGGGCCATGGCCTGAGAAGGAGGTCTGTCTCCCAGGTCAAAGGGGAGGCCTATAGGGGTTGGCCCTGACAGCGGTCTGTAAGAGAGCACCAGGCAGATGGCTGCAGGGCCTGGAAAGTTCCTGCCTGGGTGAGGGGGCGGGGTCAGGAAAAGCACCCCACAATGGAAGTCTGTAAGGGAGTACATGGCAGACAGCAGTAGGGCCTGGAATGCTCCTGCCAGAGAGAAGGCATCCAACCTCATCCCTTGCCAGACAGTGTCCTCGAAAAATTGCAAAGTCCCCAGAGCTGCTCTGGATGGGAAAGCAGGGTGACTGGCGTCCCTGAGATGCAGGTCACCATTCAGACTAAATGGTCTAAACCGGGACATTTCCACATCCTGGAGACAATGTTCAGGATTCCAGGACAGAGACTTCCAAACTGGGACTGTCATGGAAAAACTGGGAAGATTGGTTGCCTTGGGTCCATGATCCCATCCTCCCAGACCCCACATGGAGTGGAGATAGGGCCGCAGTGGTGTCTCACACCCGGGGCCGGTTGGGAGGTTGGCCCAAGGTGACTATTTTGTTACAGGACCTAAACCAGGATACTCAAGGGGTGCCCCAGGAAGCCAAGTCTGAGATCCCATCCCCCCAGCTGCCAGGGGAGTGGAGATTGGGCTGCAGCAGCATCTCACACCCGTGGCTGGATGGGGCATAGAGTCAACCTCCTGTCCTTCACCTGGTACCATCAGGATGCCACTCTGTGAACAGCACCACCCAGGAGGCAAGGGACCACATGCCAAGAGGCTAGAAGTGACATGCATTTGTCAGAACTTGTCACCACATAGGAGAGAGATGGAGGCCTAATGCTAATGGTGCAGAGATGTGGGCCCCAGGGCCATCTCCCCTGCAAGTTTGAAAGCCCTAACTGCAGGGCAAAGGGGAGAACCAGCATCATTGAAGTCTGTATGAAAGACTGTCTGAGACCTCGTGGCCCAGTAGAGTTCCACAAGGTATTTTAAGTGACTGAGTTGCCAGCAGACACATTCAAGATGATTCCCTTAACATTACACATGACTTGGTAGTTAATGGAGTGGAAGCCCTTTCTTTTTATGTAGACCCTTCCCTGTTCCCCAGGTGGTGCTTTGATTTCTATATGTGTACTATCTATGGCACCCAGTACTTCAGGGTAGTGTGCTACAGGGTAGAAGTACTGTATATTTGTGACCCTGTCCTCAGGAGTATGGGGAAAATATATGTGGTCTCTGGCATGTTGGAGCATAGCATTCAGGAATTGATGGGGGATCCTGGATGCTGATGCCTGTGACACCCCCAGCATGTCCCCTGTTAGTCTCTCAAAGGTTCCTGCAGCTAAAATTCTAAGGGCTACACAAACCTTTATCTCCACTGGTACTGGTTCCCCTTGGTTTGCCCAGGATCTGATTTCAGGACAACAGAGGTTACAGAGTTCCTGTAGTGTGTCTCTATCCACCCTGTAGCACTGTACAACGTTCACTTCATGAGGATTGTGATAAGTTAAATAGGGTCTGAAAACTCTTCTCCTTCTTGGCCGTGGTCTATTAGCAGCAGCAGTAGCATAAACTTCAGTCTGTTGCACATACACATGAATATAAGCAACAGCAGCCCCTAACATTCTTTTTGTATAGACTCCTTCCCGTGGCTGTATTCCATTAGGTTTTGGAATTTGCAGGGAAAATCAGCACTGAGTCTACACAGTTTCTTTACAGCTTGTTAAATAGCTCTTTCATCTTGGTTTGGTTGATTAACATACAATTCTGCTGTTTATGCTGTAATTAGTATGCCACATTGTTTACCATGGTTGTGTGGCTCTACACACCATGTACAGCTGTTTACTGAATACAAAACAGTGCGCCACCATGTACATGTCATGCCACAATGTGCACATGGTCTTAGCGGACTGTGTAGGGTTTAGTGAATCTGCCCTAAAGACTTTTCAGAGGAAGGGTACACTTTCCACATCACATGTAGGGGACACTCCCCCACTTATGATGTACTTTATCATCTCCATGTTTGCTGCATGTTGGGAGAGAGGACATTTTCCACCTGCTTCAGTCTTACAGGAGGGGACACACATACATATGCACTCACACACACACACTCGCACACTCACACAAAAAGGTATGCATGCAGACTGGACACACAAATTAATATGCAAATACATACACGCAAAGGAAAACTGTATTTTACATCAGTTTTATGACCGGAAAGCATTGTTTCCTTAGTGCACAAAAGGTGCTAGTAACAGAAAGTACCTCTTTTAATACATTGGCTTCATTAGAGAAAGATTCAGCAAGTTTTGCTTTGACAGATCATCTGACCACTATAATACATTATATTTTAGAAATCAAAAATAATTTGAAGTGGTCAAAACTGGGCTTATGTTTCACAGAAGGGATTTCCATTCTCACAATATTAGTGCCACAAAGACATTGTCACGACATCCACAGGATGATGTTCCACTGTGAAACTTATAAAATAAGTTTACATTTTCCATGTTAGGCTCAGTGTTGCAGGGAGATGAAGGCCTGACAATAAAATGAGATTGACTGGCAGATCAGTCATTGGAGGACCTGACAGGGGGAAGATGGGAGTAAGATGGTGATGCTGGCTCAACAATACAATCCAGGAGGGAGGGACAGAGGCAGGTCAGCCCACTGCAATGCCAACACCTACTAGAGATGGAGGGAGGGAGAGAGGAGTAAGGCATGCAGCTCTAGAGGGACAGGGATGTGCTTGACTTGCCTTGACTTGACTTGACAGGGGAAGGTGTGTAAAGTCTTTATGACAGCCAGTGATGGGTAGGGTCAGGACCTTAAGCAGAAAAATTCTTGATGGCTACCTTAATGAAGACATCCTCAATTGATCAGTCTTTTGATACCTATATGTTACTTAAAAACATAATACAACAACAGATTTAGCATCGGTATACATTTCTGAACAACACAATGAATGAAATTGTAATATGTGGACTTACTGACTGAATGTAATCCCAAGTGATTTACTAATAAATAAAAAAAAAGTTATAATCAATTTGTCAAAAGTAAAAATCAGGGACAGCTGAGAGGTATGCAACTTCTTCCAAACAGAGGGTGCCTTGGGTGTAGATCTTTAGCAGAAATGGTAAATGGATGTGTACACATTTTCCATATGAACCAGCTGGTTTGCACTGCATAGGGATCAATGAAACAAGCTGGTGTACAAGTTATATTGCATTCACTGTAGCACAGATGAAAACACTGCCACAAATTTGTGGGGCTTTGTTCCACAGTTGTTTTTGGCTTTTCCATGATTCTTGAGCAAATAAATTGTAAAGACCCCGCATAAAGCAAACAACTGAAAAATTGTTCACACACACACACACACACACACACACACACACACACACACACACACACACACACACACACACAGCATTGTGCTAGTTACTTATAAAAGTAATGTTACTATTACACATTACTTTTAAGTGAACGTAATATATTACTTACTTATTACTTTTCTAAAAAAGTAATACATTACTATTACTAGTTACTAACTAAAGTAACTAGTTACTGTTGAGTTACTTTTAGATAAGTATAGTTTATCAGTTCTCATATTCAGATTTACTCACACAGTATACACAGTGTTACAATAATGATGAATAGCATTTTACAGTTTACAAAGTCCCACAGGCTAGTCTTTATAGTCAGTCACAATGTAATACAAAGCCAGCAACACAAGACCCGTAACAAGTTACAAACCATCAAATTTTCAACAATGTACATTAGGCTAAGCTGCTAAAACTAATGCTGAGCACACAAAAATGCTTGCAGAAAATGTCATATAAGTCTAACAAGACTGTTAACACAACCAAAATATCACTTTACATAACTATTCACAATGACTACACATTTCTGTTGGCTCGAAGAAGGAACAACTTTTCAATGTGTTCGTCAGTGAATCTATTTCTTCTTGCAGTCAGCACTTGTCCACCAAGACTGAACAGGCATTCAACAGATGCACTAGATGGCAGAGCTGTATTAGTGTTCAGGGTAATTGTTGAGAGAAGATATTTCTTTGGAAAGGTCAGCCAGATACATGTCCATCTGAGAAGATATACTGACATTGGCTGACATCAACTCTTTGAAGCTGAAGAAGCTGTCTTCATCAGTTAATGCAGAAGCTTCGTATGACCCACGTGCAGGTTCATCCTGTTTCTGCTTGGCATCAAGGAGCAGAGCCTTGCCTCTGAGTTTCTGCTCTTCAGTGTCCATCCATCGCAAATGGAACTATGGATGCATTATGCTAGCCAGAATGAGCTGTTCCTGCTACAGAAGGTGATTGAACAAAGCCTCAGCGCCTTTAAGAGCATCAACTAGCAGCACAACAAGCTTCACAGACTGCCTGACTTCAGACAACCCGTTTTTTCAGGCACATAATGGCGGGGATCAGGATTCCCATGAAGCTTTTCAGCTCTAACTGCAGGATCTCCAGAGCTATTGCTAGGGGCTTCATTGCTTGCACAAATCCAGCAACAAAGGTAATTTCTGCAGACCCAAAGATGGCAGTTTCAATCTGTTCATATATTTCATTCAGTTAGACTTTGCTCTGAGTTGTAATGAGGTAAATTCTCTCCATCACATAGAAAGTGGAATTCCATCATGTCGCATTGGGAATAATCAAAGCCAGATCACACTTATTTCAAACCACCTCAGCAGCTTGGGTGCTCCAACTAGCCTTGTTTCAAACAGCATAGCATTTGGCCATGGTGCTTCGTATGATCTTTTTATACTGTGCATCATTACAAGCAGATTCAGCACCTTGCATGACAACTAGATTCAATATGTGTGCTGCACATCTCAGATGGGGAGGCAGTGAATAGGTGTTCTCGCTTTGCCCTGACTGACTCAGCACAGTTGTCATGCTGTTGTAAATCACTTCACCATCATCATCCTCATCTTGGGACAGAATGCTTGTAGTCTCAGATCTCTCACATTCTGAGAAGACAGTGAAAGCTTTTACAAAATTGCTGCCATTGTCAGTAATTGTCGCACTCACCTTTTGATCTATCGTGTACTTGATGTGAATGCTCTCAAGAGTTGACACTATGAGATTGAATATATGCCTCCTCTGTAATCTGCAGCATGACAAAGCAGCTGACTTTCTTTGAAGTATGTCACAGTTGATCCAGTGGGTGGTGACGCCATAGAAACTATGATTCTGAAGGGTCCAAATGTCAGCAGTAGTACAAATAGTTGAAATGCTTGCTAAGGTTTCCATCACATTCTCTTTCATATCACTGAACTGTTTCTCCACTCATTCAACGAGAGTTTTCCTGCTCATGGCCACCTTTCCTGGCTACAGGCCAGTTACACGGTTGATGAAGGATGGCTGTTCAACAACACTGAAACACTGCATGTCATTCACCATGAAGTCAATGATCACTCTATCCACCTTGGACTGTGTGACATGACCAGAACCAATGACTGCTGCAATAGATGGCTGTGTCAATGATTTCTTGTCAACTTGTCAGCACCTGAATCGACTGCTTTCCTCTTCAGATTATTTAGCTTTCCAACTGCGATTGGATGAGATGTCTGAAGATGCTTTTTTAAATTTGACATACTGTTTACCGCAGTTTTGTAGGGTTTCTTTGTCGGCAGACATATAGCTTACATTTCACATCAATGTTTTTTCCATTGCTTGTAATTAGGTCAAAGAATTCCATGTTCATGGATCATTCAAATGAATTTTGACTTTCCATTTCTGAGTGAATGTACTAAGCAGAAAAATATATGGATGTTCCTATATATATATATATATATATATATATATATATATATATATATATATATATATATATATTGCAAATGGAAACTACATTTAATATTTCTTAACTGAAGCTTCTGTCAAAATGTAGTTGTGATTGGCTGAAGCTTAAAATAAAGGGACTGCCAGAAATACAAAAAAAAAAAAAAGCTATAGTTAACTGTATAGAACTTTTGTTTTTGAAAACATGAACCTGCAGTGAATGACTTATTCTAAGTTTTTTTAATAGCTGAATAAAACACTTTTATGTCTGAAACACCTAAATAGTATATGGAACACCACAAATAACTGAAATACTGCAAAAGTAAGCTTTTATTTTAGGAAAAAAATAAAAAAGTGATGTCCTTTCTTATGTGGAACGTTCTTAAATGAACCCACTGGTCTGCTTTTCTGCATTGAACAGCTTTGGCTCTGCTACACAGCTTTTAATTGGTTCGTGCAAAGCAATTACTGCCAATTGGCATCGAGGTCCCCCCAGAGCAGCCTCTCCTGTGGCAACCTCCTACCCTCCCAAAGCAGCCCCATACCCAACAATTCCAGTGTTCTATAACTTGGCTATTTCTCCCCATTTACCATAAACACAGTTCAAACCTGTCAGTGTGCATACTGCTTTCTTTCTTACTTCTACAATGACTACAGATATTGAAATAAAAGAGCAAAAACACTAAAAACCATTTGCTAAGCAAACAATACAGTCTCACCTTGACAATCGACTTAGCATGACCACATAAACATATCTGCCCTTGAAACACACATTCATTGAAACAGCACTAAAACTCACATTCAAAGAAAATGCATCTGACCAGTGGAGGACATCCACACAACAGGCCACTCTAATACAATATGCAGAGGATTCTACTCTCATTTGCACATCTGAAATATGGTACACCTTCAAAAATTTACTCAGGAAGCTTTAACAGTCACTGAAACATGGCTTTGTAACTCATAACTCAAGCTCAACCCAAAAAAGACCAAACTACCACTTTTTTCCCCAAATCCCTCTGTCATGCAAAAAACAAAATTTAAATCCTCTCTTTTGATAATATGACTATTGAAGTTACTTCTTGATTTAAACATTGCATATTTTCATGGTTTGCAGGGTAAATACTCAGAACTAAAGAATGACAAAGAGGATGAAAGTGCAAAACTATAAGAAGAATCTAGAAGCATGACAATTCAGCTTAAAATTAAAAAGTCTTCAGTATCACAAAAAGAAAAATATGAATGAGCTAAGGACACAATGAAGACAAAATATATTTCTCATTGCTAAATAGAAAATAGTGCATTTTTATATTTCACTCATTAGCATTTTATTATTCAGATTGTTCCTGATATTGTTGTATTTTTAATATGTGGGAAGTATTATATTGTAGGTGTTATCCACTAAATAAGCAAGTAGGCATTTACTCTGATTTGATGTTTCCTGCTGGTGCCATCATCACAACCAAGTTAGCAATTATATTCTGATGGTATATTCTTCTAAACACAGGTAATTAAAATACAAGTTAACCCATTGTAATGTTTAAACTAGAATATGTAGTACAGCAGCAGAAATAAATGTTTCCTTATGCTACACTCACTGGTCATTAAATGTCACTCCAAACTGGATAAACCCAAAGCAAACAATCAGAAAGAAAGCCTAGATGTAACACAAGACAGAGCATATCTCCAAGTAAACTGTAGAAAATTAACAATATGATTCCATAATCTCATGTTTAGCATTCTTTTGTTTTCTGGAATGAAGAATATAGGGAGTTGTTATGAGAAATTATCTAAAATTGTTAAATGTAGAGTGAACTCATGGCAAGGTGGCTGGTCATTACAACATTAGAAAACTGACTTCAGTAATGCAGCACAGTCATTTGTCTAAGGTTAGCAGATGAATAAACATGTATCTGGTTTTTGACATCACTTCACACAGAACTGTGAAACAAATGTTCATGATCAGAAGGACAAAGTCCTATGGACTGTTAATTAGCAGAATGTATCATGTAGCTAGACAAACCAATCAACAACATATTTAGCATTTTGGCGAAAACAACATACTGGTGATTTCATTTTTTGCAGCAGCAGTTGTGAGCACCCTCCAACTTGAAACACCCCCCCCCCCAACACACACATATGAACCCATTCAAATATAATCAGCCTAACTTGCCCATATTCTTATGTGCACTTATATATATATATATATATATATATATATATATATATATATATATATATATATAAGTTAGTCATCCTACATTAGGATTAATTTGAGACACTGGGCACATCATCCTGCTGGGGATAAATGCCAATGACTGAGATAAGAAAAATAACTAATGCAGTGATATTTTCCTACATAAACTCAAGTACAACAAAAGAATAAAACACAACTTAAGAATAAAACTGGTATGAAAGTCAAATAAATGAAGCTCCACAAGATATGTCATATATAAATGAGTAAGTCATATACTGAACTTTTATTTTCTCTCTGTCACACACACACATCACACACACGCTCTTACCTTCATTCATAGGTTCATAGGTAGGTACTAGGCTATCGGCCCAAGGGCCTATGTAAGCCTAGCCAACAAGGTTCCCTGGCTTATGCCACCCAAGAAAGTTGTTTTCCTGTGCCACTGTTGAGCAGAGACACAGAAGTGATCCCTGGGGTGCATTTCCTATTTCCCATCCACTCATCAAGATTTTTCTTGAAGAGTGCTAATGAAGAACTTTGCTTGACCTAGATGGGTAGCCTGTTCCAGAGTATGGAAAGTCTCTGGAATAGGAATCTATCCCTCCAGCATGTCCTGTTTATTGTGGTGACAAGATTTAGGTCCCTAAAACGTGTAGCTCAGAGGGATTGGGATTTCTTTAGGTGTAGCATGTCCAACAGCTCTGGGTTTGACATAACTTTATATGTTAGGCAGAGATCACCTTGGAGTAGGCGATATGCTATGGAGTAAAGCTGGAGTTTTTTGAGGCGGTCAGTGTAGGGCATTTGTTTGAGGCCAGTAATCCTCTTTGTGAGGTACTTCTGTGGCCTTTCCAGCTGCTGCAGATGTCTTGTGAGGTACATTCCAAAAGGGGCATTGTACTCTATAATGGGTCTAATGAGTGTCAAGGAGAGGGGAACAATTACCTCTTTTTTCCTGGATGAGAACCCTTTTATGATGAGGTGTGCCACATAGAAGGACTTCCTGACTACTCTGGCGATGTGACTATCAAAGGAGAGACTACTGTCCACCTGGGTCCCAAGGTCTCTTATCACACATTCGGTGTTAAGTAGATTGCTGCCTATGTGGTAGTTCATGGGTACAGAGTGTTTACCAAAGCGGATGACACTGAACTTTTTGGCATTGAGCTTGAGGCCATGGCACTGACACCAGGCATCTGTCTAGCAAGGCCCTTCTGTAGGATGTCCACATCATTTGGGGACTTGACTATGGCTCCTAGTTTGCAGTCATCTGTGAACTTCATTAGCCAGAGGCCTTCTGTGTTAGCCTGTACTTCAGAGAAGTAGATACCAAGCAGGAGAGGTCCCATGATGGACCCTGTGGTACTCCACTTGTCACTGCTTTGAGGTCAGATTTGGAGTCTGCAACTTTTACAGTGTGGGTTCTGTCATTAGCCAGAGGCCTTCTGTGTTAGCCTGTACTTCAGAGAAGTAGATACCAAACAGGAGAGGTCCCATGATGGAACCCTGTGGTACTCCACTTGTCACTGCTTTGAGGTCAGATTTGGAGTCCGCAACTTTTACAGCGTGGGTTCTGTCAGTGAGCCCGTTGGGAAACCATCTTGTGACATAGAGATTTCTACCTAGTTTCGTGAGTTTAGCTATAATTCCAGAATGGGGGATGGTGTTGAAAGACTTGGCGAGGTAAAGATAGGCTGTGTGAACCACCTTACCCTCATCTACGGCTTTGGTGACTGCCTCAAAGAAGTCGATCAGGTTCAGGAGGCATGATCTACCTTTCACAAACGCGAACTGGGTGGGATCCAGAGTTTGGAGATTACCAATGTATTTGTTTATGAGTTCCATGATGATACATTCCATGGCCTTACAGACCAGACTCGTCAGGCTAATAGGTCGATAGTTCCCAGGCTCAGTTGTGGCTCCCCCTTTGTGGATTGGGATAACTGTTACTGTGCACCATTCAGTGGGCACAAAGCCTGATGTGAGGCTATTATTGAACATGGTGCTTAAGTGGGGAGCCAGTTCGTTCTGAAGTTCATGTAAAACGCAGCCTGGGATGTTGTCCGGTCCCATGGATGTTGTGTTTTTGGCTTTAGAGAGTGCAGCTTTTACCTGCGTAGTTGTGATTACAGGGACTCTGCATTCTTCCTGTATAGATATGGGCCCTTTAGGGGATGAGGGGGGAAAAGTTAGCACTGAGCCTATCTGCCAGGATGTTGGCAATATCAGTTGGTTCTGTAATTTGCATGCCTTTGTGCTGTAACTCAGAGCAGATCTGGGTGTTGCCATCAAGATTCTTGACAAAGCTATATAATGCTTTGTGGTTGTCCTTAGAATTAGTGGTGATTTTTTTTTCATAGCTAGCTTTGGAGGATCTTATAAGGGATCTCAGCTTCTTACTGAGGCTGACCAGGGAGCTCCTCCACTCATGGGATTTTACTCTCTTTTGCAACAGTTTCTTCCTTCTGTTGTACACTTTGTTTATGCAGGGGACCACCAGATTGGCTTCCTTTTTTTGGAGGATAGTGTCTTGGTTCTGTTTGGGATAGCATGATCCATGCAATCATGTAAGTGCTTTTTGAGTGCATTTGTGTAGGATTCAGCAGTTGTAACTGTATTGTCCATCTGCATGGGTGTCATGAAGTTCACCACTTCTGTCTTAAGAAGCATGAAGTTGGCTTTGGAGAATTTTTTTTACCATGGTTTCCTTAATGGGGGGTGGGGGCGGGATGTGGATATCAAGGGTGATTAGCTTATGGTCAAATCAGACCAACGAGGAGTTGACTTCAGGAGTGGAACACCGGTCACTCATGTTGGTAATGACTAGGTCTCAGGATATTGTTGCTCCTGGTGGGGGTGTGAATAAGTTGATCCAGGGCATTGAAGTTTATGAATTCCAGAAAGTGTTGAGCTAAGGAGTTGGTACACGAGTAGTTTTCCCAGTTAATGGTGGGGTAGTTGAAGTCGCCCATTATTAGGGTGTTTGGTTGAACCCTAATATTTTCCAGTATATCAAGAAAAGAGGAGTGGGAATCCTGGGGCATGGTGGGGGATCTGTAGCAAGCTACAATTTGGATTGCAGTTTTTCCCAGAGTTAGTTGCACTTGGATAACCTCAGATGCATTATGCTGAACAACTAGCCTGGAGGTGTGG
Source organism: Protopterus annectens (assembly GCF_019279795.1). Lineage (NCBI taxonomy): Eukaryota > Metazoa > Chordata > Ceratodontiformes > Protopteridae > Protopterus > Protopterus annectens. The sequence goes on from NC_056728.1 coordinate 43,614,862, forward strand.
ATATCTTTAATGAATATGGACACACCTCCGCCTTTGGTGTTTCAGTCCAGGTTATATGGCCAAAAAGTGTGGTATGAGTTATAGCCTGGTAGTGCAGGGATGCTCTCTGGAGCCTTGAACCAGGTCTCAGTCACTGCACAGATATCGATGTCCTCCATTTTAAGGAGTGCCTCGAGTGAGTGCATTTTGAGATTTAGACTTCTAGCATTGAGTAGCATCACCCTCAGTTTTTGCTTGCCTGTTCCTGTTACAGTGGGGAATTTGTTATTTGAACCTTGCCTAAAAAAGGCACTATAAGGGCAGCAAGAGCCTTAGCCAGTATCTGGAATACCAGGGGCAACAGTTGCAGGCTATCTGTGGCAAAGCATCGTGGTCTGTCGACCATGTCATTCCAAGCAGACAGATACCGGATCCTCTTAGAATGACACCAGAAGCTTAGCCAATTGTTGAAGTCAGTCATTTTGTCCTTGTACTGCGGCATCATTCAGGGTGATGGCAGGATGCTACTCAGGGCTAGGGTCATACCTGCCTGGGCTACAAGATTGGAGAGCTATTCCATGTCTCTTTTCATGTAGTCCAGGGAAGTACATCTCAGGTCATTCACACCAACATGGACAATGACAGAGTCATATCTGTACTTGTTGTGGAGTGACTTGAGTGCGTGGGTTATGTGGCGGATCCTGGCACCTAACAGGCAGCTGACAGCAACCTTCTCCTTGTTTAGCCTGGTGAGAGGGACATCAATGTGCCTGACTATAGTCACCTATGACTAGTGTGTTGGGTATGTTGTTTTGCCTTATCGGCTGTGGTTGAATGGCACACTAAGTCTGTGGGTATGTGTCATTTGGGTTGTATTGGGGGATGGAGGTTGCTTGCATTTCTTCTTTGGCGGTCTCTGTTGCTTAGACAGATTATTATTGAGAGCCTCTGCAAATGTTTTTGTGTTACTATGTGTGGATTTTGGTTGTGTAGATTTAGTGAGACTATGTGATGAGTGTGGTGTGGTGCAAATGTTTACCTTCTCCTGATGACTGTCAAGTTCAGTCTTGGTTGGAGAGGGCTTTATCTCCAGTTTGGCTAGATAAGTGCATCTCTCACAGGTTGTAGTTTTGGGTAGTAGGAGGAGAGGATTGTCTGTGTACATAAGGCAATTTCTACATTGCCTCAAGATGCCCATATTCATCAGATAGACAGGAGAGAACACTGGGTGCTGACCCTTGGACATGCCTGAATAAAAAACTATGTTCCTCTAGATAAGTGAAGAAAGTGAGTACAAGAGCTGTTTTTCTCTAAGCAAGTGAGAAAAGTAAGTACAAAAACTGTTTTCCTCTAGGTAATGAGGAAAACTGAGTGCTATGTTAATTAGTAGCTTATTTAGTACTTACAAGTTCTGAATAAGTGCTGAGCATGAATAAGCAAATTTAAATGCTAAAACTAAGAATCTGTATCTGCACTAGACAAGTTACAGGACACAAACAAGTGCAAATGCAGGCTTTCAAATCAGAAAGTTGAGAGAGATAGAAGAGATTGCCCAAATGGCCAATAACTACAATTTCTGGGCCAGAACCACTCCTTATGTGGTAGAGAGGTTACCTAGTGCTTACCACTCCCACTGATAAGCTAGAAAGCTTCCTTCCAACACTATACCTCGCACTATACCTTAATGGCTATCTACAATTCTGCCTGCAAGTAGACATAGGATCATAGGAGGTTACTAGGTTAATGGCCCTGGGGCCCTTCCAAGCCTAGCCAAGAGTTTATCCCCAAAAAGAAACCTCAGTTAGCACCTGTCACCCCTGTCAGTGAGGGACACAGGTGGATCCTTTGGGACAAATTTGTGGTTTCCCATTCACTCATCAAGGCTGAGCTAGAAGAGGGTCAGCAAGGTGCTCTTTTTGACGTGTATGGGAAGTCTATTCCAGAGATGGGGCAGTCTGTGGGAGACAAACCTGTCTCTCCAACAGGTTTTATTGATGTTGCATATTAGATTCATAGTATTTATTCACAGAATTTAAAGGCTACATAACACACCAGTCCTTTATTGATGTCACCAAGGTAAGAAAGCTTTAAAGCCTCATCAATTAAAAATCAGATTTACAAAGGATTTCTGAACCTTCTAGTGAAAGTGGCATCAGTAATGTTCTAGTTACTATAGACGCTACCTGCTATTGCACAGGTAACAACTATGAAGGAACACTAACACTTTCATTTATTTTTGAAAGATGAGTAGCTGGACATAATTCTCAAAATTGCAGAGAACTTCAAGCCATACTCTTGGCAGATAGATGTCAGATGACTTTTTGGGTCTATATTATGTGATCAAAGAATCTCTTCTTTGAACACATAATAATCGACACACATACAGCGAATGCTGTAAACCGTAAACGGCCACATCCTCGAAATTATTCCTTGGGGAAAAAATTCAGTTGGCCATTGTTAGAGAAAATACATCTCTCATGATTATTCTATACAAAATGCATATTAACTTACAATTTCTTCACAGATATGTTTAATGAATTATTTAATATTTGTTCATGTTAAAAATGATATGTAATATAGATGCACTATGCAAACCACAAATACTTATTGTAGTTCTGAGTGTTTCACAACTGCATTTTAATATCAAGCTGCAAGTGTATTGATGCATGACTGACTGTAAAGAAAGTGCTGAAGTGGTTAAGGATGTTACAAAGACTGGTTTCTGAAATCAAGAAAGAACACAATGTATGTAAGTTCTGACCTTCCCACTTCCCAGGCTGGGATGGGTAGTTACAAGAAATGTTGGGGAGTTAGAATGTTACTGGTACTGAAACATTCAAGGTCTGGAAACAAGACTGATTAACAAGTTAGATGGCTTCTGTTTTTTAAAAACATTATTGTTAATAAAAATATGATTGTTGAGTGCTCACATGCAGCATTAAGCGAGAAATATGAAGGACTACAGAAATCCTACTGGCCAACGTCAGTATTCTGCCTGCATGATACTGATAAGAAAAGTAAATAAGAACTATGTATTTTTGCTGCTTGGAGAAACTAATTATAAAATTGTGAAGATAGTCTCCCAGCACTGAGTTATGTGGATTTAAATAAAAAGAAAATATTTTTTCACATCCTGAAGAGTTATTCTTGACTCAAGACTAAAAGGTAATTAATGTTATTTATGGATATTTTAAACTGCATTTTAACACCGTTATTGGGAATTGGCCTTTTCTTCAATGTAGAGCGATCTCGGAGTTGATATATTTAGTTATGGGGTGGCACAGCACCCACATTGGGTGGGCAAAGCCCCCTCACATAATTAGTGTTTTAAAGTTTGTTTTTTATTTTAGGCCACATGAATTTTTTCCCAAGGTAAAATTCAAGGACGTGGCCGTTCACGGTTTACAGTATTCGCTGTATGCGTGTCAATTATTATGTGTTCGAAGAGGAGATTCTTCAATCACATAATATAGACCCGATTTTAAACATCAGTTGTGAAACCCACCACCACATGCAGAAAATTTTGTAGTGTATCCTGGATGTTAAACATTATAAAAGGGTAGTCCCTTCTCCAAGCAACTCCTTAAATATTTTAAATGTATTAATAAGCCACCCTGAGAAGACAACAGTGTCCAGCTGATCTTAAAAAGTTACCAAGCATTGACATTTAAAATTTTTTTAAAGTGCTTTGGTTGTGAGGTGCTTATATTTATTTCTCTGAATATTCAAATGAGCAATATTAAGCATTTTACAATAAAAAAATGAAACAAGATATTAAATGTATTAATATATATTGCAAAATTAAAACAGTTCAGAAACATGAGTAAGAAAACTATACAATATAAAAAAGTGCTTCTTGGGGGATTTAAATATACACTGTGTTATACAGAAGGTACCTCTGATGTTAGTACTTGAGCTTTAAAAGTAAAAAGCCCAGACACAAATAGGACAACTATAGAGGCCCTGGAATTATTTTAATAAGCAAACATTGCTTCAGCATTTAATTAATCAATTTCAGTTACATTTTCTAGTCCAGACCTACAAAACCATGGGGAGAAATTAAAACACAAAACATTTACTTGTCAGCAAACTAACAAAAACTGCTCCAAGAAACATCAAAAGTATTGCCTTTGTTTTATGATAGAGCCTCTGAAAGTCACTACTGGACCTTGATATTTTACAGTCTCTCTGACTGCTTGAATGACATCTATAAGTAAATCCATCACCTGTATCTTTTCACTTTTTCTACTGCATTCACCAACATCTGCCAGTGAAACTAGGGCAAGTTTTGTCTACACACTTCACATGGCTGCTCACCATACAAACTAAATAACCAGAGAGTTAAGCAGAATATCATTTTACAAGAGCATTTTCAAAACATAAAAGATATTTCATAACATTAACAAGTCGATTTTGTTTTTAATAATAAAATTAAAAAGTGCAGCAAAAACGATATGTGTGCACCATCTCACAGTGCTATTTCAAAAGGTAATACCTCCTCCCCCACACACGGACTATTAAACAAGATTAAACATTAAAATAAAACAAGTAGTTGGTCAAAAACATGCTCCTTTTGTAAAAGTTATCCACTCTTTTTTCATAAAACCCTTATTATCTAATAACAATAGCTGACATGCTGTATACATTGGTTACCCCACAGTCAGCAGTGTACCCCATCTAGCAAGTTTAAGTTTTTCAAAGGAAATACCAGACCTCTCTGTCAGAACTCAGATATAAAGCCATAGCATACTTTGTGTGCACAACAGGGATCCTGCAAAGTTAGCAGCCCTTAATTGTGACATTCAGAAAAGTAGCAAAAGCATTTCAAATGTCAGCACCGAACTGCTGTCAAGTCCATCCCATTTAAGTTAATTGACTGTATAAACCAACTAAAAAGACAAAACACCTGATATTAATAAATGATCATGTTACCTTGTGAAATTTCACACAGGAAAAATGCATTTAAAAGTATTTTGTTCATTTAACAACTCGTATGAAATAAACCTATGTAAATTCACTGAATTATAAAGAAGCAACTCACCCCAAATATGAGATAAAAAAATCAACATGTAACTGATTTGATTTTTTACTAACTTAATGAAAATTAAATAGGCAAAGGTTACTTTTTTGTTCCCTTTTCTCCAGTTCAGTAGGACATGAACAGCTGAACATAAAGCTGCGGTGCTAAACCATGACCTAGGCTTACCACAGTAAAATAGTTATTCGTGTTATATAGTACCGTATTGTAGGTGATGAAATCTACAAACAATGTGAACAAACCATGTGCGATTAAATTATTCTGTGCCACAGCACCTGAAAGTTGTAATTTTAGTCCCGGTACTTCAGAATCATTGCCAACTGTCAAAGACCATCCTTTAAGGTAACTGTTGTGTGTGCCAGACATTCATTCATAGGGATTATTTTGTTTCAAAATTTTCCTCTCACTGGACGTACATGATCACAAAAAGAACACTACAGCTTTACAACTACTATAGCCAATGTAGTTCACATGTCTCAACAAAACTGGCACTGTCTATGTAAACAGGGAGCAGTAAGGATTCACTCTAATGCGATGCGCAAAAATTGTGCCCTAGTTTGTTAAATAACTTTTCAACTTTACTTGAATTCTGCAGACCAGTAAAAGCTTACTTCTGCTGTGGCATGTGCCCATGCGTAGGACAGATGCATGGTTCTTCTTAAAGAAAAACACACTGCAGTGTTAAGAAGTGTTTTTTGGGGTGGGGGTGTTGGACTGTCCCCTCGCTCCCCAGCTACGTGAATTCAAACAAACAGTAATGCAAAAGTAATTCACGTTTTTGTTACTACTTACTAAAAAAAGTAACATATTACAATTACTGTGTTACTATATTCACAAGTCATCATTTTCTTTTGGCTGTTCCCATTAGGGGTCGCCACAGTGGATCATCTGTTTCCATTTCTTCCAGTCCTCTGCATCTTGCTCTGTCACACCAACCATCTGCATGTCCTCTCTCGCCACATCCATAAACCTTATCTTAGGCCTTCCTCTTTTCCTGTTACCTGGTAGCTTCATCCTTAGCATCTTTTTCCCAATATACTCAGCATCCCTCCTCAGCACATGTCCAAACCAACGTAATCTTGCCTCTCTGGATTTATCTCCAAACCTTCCAACCTGGGCTGACCCTCTAATATACTTATTCCTAATCCTGTCCACCCTCGTCACACCCAGTGCAAATCTTAACATATTTAACTCTGCCACATCCAGCTCTAACTCCTGCCTTTTTGTCAATGCCACTGTCTCCAACCCATATAGCATAGCTGGTCTCACTACCCTCTTGTAGACCTTCCCTTTCACTCTTACTGGTACTCTACTGTCACAAATCACTGCTGACACTCTTCTCCACCCACTCCATCCTGCCTGTACTTTCTTATTCACCTCTCTTCCACACTCATCATTACTCTGAACTATTGATCCCAAGTATTTAAAGTCATTCACCTTCGCCACCTCTACTCCTTGCATCCTCACCATTACTCTATTCCCCCTCTCATTCACACACATATATTCTGTCTTAGTCCTGCTATCCTTCATTCCTCTTCTGTCTAGAGCATATCTCCATCTCTCCAGGGTCTCCTCCCCCTGTTCCCTACTCTCACTACAGATCACAATGTCATCTGCAAACATCATAGTCCACGGGGACTCCTGTCTGATCTCATCTGTCAACCTGTCCATCACCATTGCAAATAAGAAAGGGCTCAGAGCTGATCCTTGATGTAATCCCACCTCCACCTTAAAAGCATCCATCACTCTCAATGCAGATCTCACTGCTGTCACACTACCCTCGTACATATCCTGTACCACTTTTACATACTTCTCTGACACTCCAGACTTCCTCATACAATACCACAACTCCTCTCTAGGCACCCTGTCATATGCTTTCTCTAAGTCTACAAAAACACAATGCAACTCCTTCTGACCTTCTCTGTACTTCTCCATCAACACTCTCAGAGCAAACATCCCATCTGTAGTGCTCTTTGACAGCATGAAACCATACTGCTGATCACTAATCATCACGTCCCTTCTTAACCTGGCTTCCACTACTCTTTCCCATAACTTCATACTGTGACTGATCAATTTAATCCCTCTGTAGTTACTACAGCTCTGCACATCACCCTTATTCTTAAAAATCGGTACCAAAACACTTTTTCTCCATTCCTCAGGCATCCTCTCACTTTCCAAAATTTCATTAAACAATCTGGTTAATAACTCCACTGCCATTTCACCTAAACACCTCCATGCTTCCACAGGTATGTCATCTGGATCAACAGCCTTTCCATTCTTCATCCTCTTCATAGCTATTTTTACTTCCTCCTTGCTAATCCATTGCACTTCATGATTCACTATCCCCACATCATCCAACCTTCTCTCCCTCTCATTCTCTTCATTCATCAACCCATCAAAGTACTCTTTCCATCTGCTCAACACACTCTCCTCGTTTATAAGTATGTTTCCCTCATTATCCTTTATCACCTTTACCTGCTGCACATCTTTCCTAGCTCGGTCCCTCTGTCTAGCCAATCAGTACAGGTCCTTTTCTCCCTCCTTAGTGTCCAACCTTTCATACAACTCTTCATACGCCTTATCCTTAGCCTTTGCCACCTCTCTCTCTTTGCCATGCACCTCATCTCCTTATACTCCTGTCTACTTTCTTCATCTCTCCGCCAATCCCACTTCTTCTTTGCCAACCTCTTTCTCTGTATACTCTCCTGTACTTCCTCATTCCACCACCATGTCTCCTTGTCGTCCTTCCTCTGTCCAGATGTCATACCAAGCACCTTTCTAGCCATCTCCCTTACTAGCTCTGCTGTAGTTACCCAGCTATTTGGTAACTCTTCACTGCCACCCAGTGCCTGTCTTAACTCTTCCCTGAACACCACCTCACAATTACCCTTTTTCAATTTCCACCATTTGATCCTTGGTGCTGCCCTAACATTTCTCCTCCTCTTCTTGATCACCAACTTCATCTTACAAATCACCATCCTATGCTGCCAAACTACACTTTCCCCAGTCACCGCTTTACAGTCTCCAATCTCCTTCAAACTGGCCCTCCTACATAAGATATAATCCACCTGTGTGCATCTTCCTCCACTCTTGTATGTCACCCTATGCTCCTCCCTCTTGTTAAAATAGGTATTCACCACAGCCATGTCCATCCTTTTCCCAAAATCCACTACCATCTGACCTTCTGCATTCCTTTGTTTAACACCATACCTACCCATCACTTCCTCATCTCCTCTGTTCCCTTCACCAACATGCCCATTGAAATCGGCTCCAATCACTACTCTCTCATCCTTGGGTACAGTCATCACCACGTCATCCAACTCACTCCAACATTTTTTGTTTCTCATCCATCGCACACCCAACTTGTGGAGCATATGCACTAACAACATTCATTATTACACCATCAATTTCCAGCTTCATAAACATCACTCTATTCAACACTCTTTTCACCTCCAAAACACTCTTAGCATACTGTTCCTTCAGGATAACTCCTACGCCATTTCTCCTTCCATCCACACCATGATAAAACAATTTGAACCCACCTCCGATACACCTAGCCTTACTCCCCTTCCATCTGATCTCTTGCACAAACAATATACCAACCTTCCTTCTGTCCATCATATCGGCTAGCTCTCTCCCTATACCAGTCATACTGCCAACATTCAAAGTTCCGACCCTCACTAGCACAGTCCTAGCCTTTCTCCTCTCTTCCTGCCTTCCTTCCAGATCCCACTATATTAATAGCTTGCAGGAATCTAATGGATGTAAGACAAAGCTGGAACACTGATTAAACCTGAAGGTTTCAACAAAAGAATGAAGAAGAACTTCTGCTTTAAAGTATAAAAGCTTTCATCATTATGGAACTATAAAAATAAATGATTGTCAACATCTTAGACCGTCCTTAAGAAGGAACAAATACTAAAGCACTGAATAAAGAAGAATGTAAGCCTATTATTTTAGATTTCTTTCCAATATAAAAATACACTAAGATAAAATACTTCTGATCTACAAAAATGTCATTTTACTCATGTTTTGGGAGCAGTGGTTTGTAATACTCTGATTTAAACCAGTGAAAGGTAGGTAGATAGGACTTTATCATTTGTGCAAATAAATTCCAGAGGATGAATAATTGTTTTGGAAAGAGGAAACAGGAATTATAACTTCCAACTATCCATGTTTTGGAGGGATACCTCTATTTTGTAATAAAACTTTTGCTTAATTTTTCCCAAAATTGGAAATTATTTTGAAGAGTTTTATATTAATAATATCTTCATATAAAAGGTGTCCCTAAGCTGTTGCCTTTCCAATAATTATGTTTTGCTTTGTCACTAATTCTTAAGGCGAAAGTTGAGAACTATGCTGAACTGTTTTCTCCTTCTCCTTGCTGTTCCTTGATTTTGCCTTTTCCTCCATAGTTTAACAGATTTGAAATCAGAGCAGCAAACAAAAAAATCATCTTTAACTGGAGTTTCAGGGATTTCACCTTTAATGTTTAACTTTTAGTGTCGGACCTTAGGGTTAGGGTTTGGGTTAAGGTTAGTGGATATGTAATTGTGTGTAATGTGTAGTTTACGTTTTGTGTGTCGGTGTTATGGTGTTCGGTTTTGTGTGTTTTCGGTCGTTTGGTCTCGGTGTTTTGCGTGTCGACGAACTGGCGTCTCGGTCAACTAAAGTAGATCCGTATATATATATATATATATATATATATATATATATATATATATATATATATATGTATATGTGTGTGTGTGTGTGTGTGTGTGTGTGTGTGTGTGTGTATATATATATATATATATATATATATCTATATATATATATTATATATATATATATATATATATATATATATATATATATGGTATATATATATATAAGGTACATTGGATGGCCAAAAAAAAAAAAAAAAAATTGTAGTAGTTGTTTTTGACATAATTGAACACAATTATAATGTATGTCGAAAATACCCCCTTTTGACCCATGGTAGTGCTTGTTTAGGTGGTAGAGCAGTCAGAAATGTCGAAATCTGAATTTATTTATGACATTCTGAGCGTTGGACACCTGGAGCTTCGACATATAGATTTGTGGAAACCAAATTTCGACCATGATATATATATATATATATATATATTTATATATATATATATATATATATATATATATATATATATATATATATATATATGTACCTGGTAAGTACTGTCATTGGCAGAGACCTGCTGGCATACATACTATTAACTTTGTATCCCCATTAGTGGAAACCAACAAAAAAAAGTGCCAGGCTCAAAAAATTGAGGTGCAGGGGACAATACTTTCTTATTAATGGCTTTGTTCATTTCCTAAATTATTGGCTTTCATTTTCTGATTCTGAGGTCTCTGTGAAGTACTTCATTATCTTTGTGTGGATTTCTGACATACTTATTAAAAAATGAAGTAAAATTTTTCTGCCTTCTTTTTTTGAGGGCCCACACATAAAATGCTGGAGGTCTTTTGGCATTTTTTGCCTTCCAGTCATATTTGTTGACTGAATTATTTGTCATCTGCAAAAATAACTTCAACAGTGAAGAAAAAACTTAAGACAGGAAGCAAAAAAGCAATAACATCCACTGGTAGGAAACTACTTTACTGTGCAAATGCACAAATGACGTTTGACACTCAAAATGGCAAGACGAATGAAAGGGAACATCCTTAAATGCCAGTTAAATATGAGAGCCATATAGCCACCTATAAGTTCTTCTGTGTTCCCTGGAAACAGAGAAGCTCTAAAAGCAATAGTTAATCCATTACTTCATGAAACCCATTACAATTTGCCTTCTGCCTAACAGGTTTACCATGTAATTGACATTATTGAACTTCCCTACCACTTCAAAGGGTCCCTCCCAAGCTGCCTGCAGCTTTTTGTGTGTGACAGAAATGAGCAGGATAACCTGCTGTCCCACAGTATACTCTGGGGGTCAAGCATTCCTGTCATACCAGACCTTTTTCTGATGTTGGACTCCTGCCAGGTTTTCATGGGCCAAACCTATGAGCTTCTTAAGCCTTGTCCTTAGGTTTAGGACATATGCCACAACAGACTCCTTGTAGGATTCATACTCACCCTCCCACTCATCACCAATCTGATTTAAAGGCCCCCTCACCCTATTCCCATACAGCAACTCAAAGGGTGAAAAGCTTATAGATTACTGAGGTACCTCTCTGTATGCAAATAGTAAAGGGGGAAAGTATTTGTCCCAATCCCTTTTAAACTGTTCTGCAAATGTCCATAACATAGTCTTTAATGTAGAGTTTAACCTCTCCACAAGACCATTAGTCTGGGGATGGTAGGGGATGTTTTTTAGATGCTTAACTCCACACCACAGTGCTTCCACAGACAAGCCAGCAGGTGTGACAAAGTTAGCACCTCAGTTAGTCAGTATCTTCCTCAGAAAACCTACCCTGCTGAAAGCATTTGCCACTTTCTCTGCCATGATGGAGAACACAGGCACTTAATCAGGGTATCTGGTAACATAATCTACTACCTCCAGGATGTAATTCTTCCCTGTGGAAATTAAGGTAATCGGAGGCTCAACAATATAGATAGCTACCCTCTGAAATGGCTCCTCAATCTCAGGCAAAGGCATCAATAGAATTTTGACCTTGTTCCCTGCTTTGCCTACCCTTTGACACTGCTCACAGGTCCTGCAATACCAGGTTACATCCTTCACAATCCAAGGCCAATAAATGTTCTGAATAATGCGTCTCTTGGTATGCTTTTTGCCCATATAACCTACAAGAAGAATATGATGGCCTATGGCTGGAGGTGCCAGAAATTAGGCTGTGGGCACTACCAACTCCCATATTACCTCACCCACTAGTCTTCTCTCAGGGGTCCACTCTCTATACAGTAACCCTTTGTTAGCTGCAAAAGGAATGTCATTGGCTATGGCTAGATGTACCAGATGGTAGGCTCTGGGCTGTACCAACTGCCATATTACCTCATCTTCTAGCCCTGCTTCAGGAGTCCACACTCTGTACACTAACCCTTTGTTTCAGTATACAGACTCTGATTTTCCTTGAGTATTAGGTGCCTCCTTAGCCACCCCTCTCAAACCTCATAAGGTAGGATGTGAAAGCTGAGACTGTCTCAACTCTATCTTTGTAACTTCTCCCAGCTTCCCTTCCACAGGAAGCCTACTATCTTCTGACAGTGGTGCCTTGCTATCAGCCTGGGTACTACTGCCACTCACCTCTGTCCTTGCAGTCACCATTTCCATGGGAGCACCATTACTTACCAGCGGCTATGGTTCACATTCAGGCTCACTACTACAAGGTAGCTCCCTCCCTGAAGTAACCACATCACCAGCCCCAGCTTCAGGCATGGGATCTGTCTGGCTACCAAACCTACATGCCTGTCACAGAGTCTAACTGCATGTAACTGCATGCACACAAGGTACTACATTAACAAAATCATTCCCTATTAAGATATCTGCAGGGATATCCTTGAACACACCTACCTGCTTGTTCCCTTTTCCACCCTCCCAGTCAAGGTGAACCTTGGCCAAAGGTATTTAGAATGAGGTCCCAACCAAAGCTCCAACTGGCGTGGACTCCCTAAGCAAGTACTGGTCCTCTTTAACCATTGCAGGCCTCACAATGGTTATATCAGAAGCTGTCTCTCTCTTAGCAGTGGCCTGTCTTCCATCCACTAAGAACAATTTACAAACAATTTACCACTGGCATTCTGGCATTCCTACTTCCTGGCTCCCTCACTTTTTGTTTCTCACCTTGCTTCAATGGAGATTTGTATGCTACATGGCCCCTCTAATTACATTTAAAACATCTAATCCCTAATCCTGACCTTGTGCTTGAACTAGTGGCTTCCTCTGTTACTGGTGAGTTCTGTTGGAGTGGTTTAGGTTGCCCCTCATGGATTCCCTTATGTCCATGTGCAGCACTGGGTAAACCTTTCTTATGCAGTGGTGGCCTGCTTGCTAAGTAGAGAGCCTCTTTTCTCCCCAACTCATTATAGGTTCATAGGTTGGTTCTAGGCTATCGGCCCTAGGGCCTATACAAGCCTAGCCATAACAATTCCCTGACTATTTCTTCCCACAATATTTACTTCCCTGGACCCATGTCTAGCATGGTGACTGATGTGATCCCGGGATGAATTTCCTATCTCCCATCCAATCGTTAAGGTTCCTTTTGAAGAGGGCAAAAGAGGCACTCTGCTTGACATGTATGGGCAGTCTATTCCAGAGTCTGGGGAGTCACTGGGTCAGGAACCTATCCCTCCAGCATGTTTTGTTCATTGTGATGACAAGGTTTAGATCCCTGGAGCATGTGGCTCTGAGGGATTGGGACTTCTTTAAGTGTAGCATGTCCAACAGCTCTGAGTTTGACATGTCCCTGTATGTTAAGCAGAGATCACCTCTGAGTAGACGATATGCTGTAGTTGTTTTTTAGACAGTAAGCATTCTTTTAGTGAGGTATTTCTACGGCCTTTCCAGTTGTTGCAGATGTCTTGAGAGGTACATAACAAATGAGATGTTGTATTCTATAATGGGTCTAATGAGGGATGGGTACAGTGGGACAATGACATCTTTTTTTCTGGATAAAAAGCCCTTAGTGATGAGGTGTGCCACATAGAAGGATGTCCTGACTGTTGTGGCAGTGTGGTTATCGAAGGTGAGACCACTGTCCACCTGTGTCCCTAAGTCTCTTATCACACTTTTGGTGTTTAGTGTACTGCCACCTATGTGGTAATTCAGGAGTACATTTTTTTCCCAAAGGGAATAACTATACATTTCTTGGCATTGAGCTTGAGCCCATGGCTCTGACACCAAGCATCTGTTCTTTAAGGCCTTTTTGTAGAATATCCACATTATGTGGGGATTCAATAATGGCTCCCAGTTTGCAGTCACCTGCGAACTTTGTTAACCAAAGTCTGTTAGTATTGGCCTGTACTGCAGAGAAGTAGATGCCAAACAAGAGCTGTCCCAGGACTGAACCCTTCGGTACTCCACTTGTCTGGAGCTGGATTTGGAGTCAGCTACTTTTGCAGTGTGGGTTCTGTCAGTATGTCATTTGTAGAATTATACTGTCAGTCTACAACCAGATTCTCATGTCCTCAGGCAAAGTGTTGAGAGCTTGTTCCCTCACCAAAAGGTCTGCCAGTCCTTCAAAAGTTGTGACCTGACACCCATTCACCCACCTGTGAAAGTAAGTACTTAAATCAGCAATTTGATCACATACACTTTTATCTGCCTTGAAGTTGCCTAGGATGGAGTGGGTGGAGAAGAGTGTTAGAAGTGATTTGTGACAAACGAATACCAGTAAGAGTGAAAGGGAAGATCTACAAGAGGGTAGTGAGACCAGCTATATACCAGTTATATGGGTTGGAGACAGTGGCATTGACAAAATGGTAGGAGTCAGAGCTGGATGTGGCAGAGTTAAAGATGTTAAGATTTGCACTGGGTGATGCGAGGGTGGACAGGATTAAGAATAAGTATATTAGAGGCTGAGCCCAGGTTGGAAGGTTTGGAGACAAAGCCAGAGAGGCAACATTACGTTGGTTTAGACATGTGCTGAGGAGGGATGCAGAGTATATTGGGAAAAAGATGCTAAGTATGAAGCTGCCAGGTAACAGGAAAAGAGGAAGGCCTAAGATAAGGTTTATGGATGTGGTGAGAGAGGGCATGCAGGTGGTTGGTGTGACAGAGCAAGATGCAGAGGACAGGAAGAAATGGAAACAGATGATCTGCTGTGGCACCCCCTAACAGGAGCAGCCAAAAGAAGAAGACACTTTCATCTGCCTTGTGGTTATGTTCACATTTTTTCTATACATTTCAGGGTTAATTTGAAAGAATCATGTAAGCATTGTTTTACACTATTATAATTCAAACAATAACTATCAGATAATTTATCAGTTGCATTAACAGCTCTACCATAGAGTAAGGGGGTCAGGAACTGTACCCAGAGCCCTTGTTCAACTTTCTACTGTTTACATACCCTCTCAAATGTATATAAATATAATTATTAAAGTCATTTCCCTGCCTGCACTGAGAAAAAGTTTACTGACCTTTATGAATTCTGAGGTTCGGTCATCCCTTCCCCATTACCTCCATGACCCTGTCAAAAAGTTAGAAGCTGCTTTTCATGCTGTCTCTGCTTCTCATTTTCTTCCATCTCAGAATTGTTGGTTTCCAGTTGCAGTCTCTTTTTGGTCTCCAATCACCACAATCTCTCTTTTTTTTCTCCAAACATTTGGTTTCCAGCTCAAGTCTCTTTAACTCCAGATGAATTTTTAAGTCCTCTGAGGAAAAGGTGAACTGTCCTGTCTCTGAAGGCTGCATATCCCCAATGCCAAACTGGATTTCCCTCAAGATGCTGGTCTGCTCTGTGGCTGCAACTAAGGCTGAGATCATTGCTTCTTTAATCAGGTTGGCATGCACCAGTCCTTTGGCTTCGCATACCTTGGCCAATTGGTTCCTTGTCAACTT
Organism: Protopterus annectens; assembly: GCF_019279795.1. Classification (NCBI taxonomy): domain Eukaryota; kingdom Metazoa; phylum Chordata; order Ceratodontiformes; family Protopteridae; genus Protopterus; species Protopterus annectens. The sequence goes on from NC_056728.1 coordinate 43,630,354, forward strand.
GCTATAATCCTCTGCTGACATCTTTGTCTGTTGTCCCTGGCTAACAGAGTAAAAATTAGTAAAACTGTTGTAACAATGAAACCCTGTATGTTTTCCATGTGGCTATCGAGAGTGCACACCTCAGTGAGAAGTACCCAGTGGCTACTAAAGGTCAATTAAAATCCCACACCACTGCCACTAACATGTGACAAGCCCTCTTTTCCCTGGAGCAGTAAGTAAGGAGCCTCAATCCTCACCACTGTCTCCAGTAAGGAAGCGTCACTAAAAGCAGGGATACAATGCATAATTTCCCATAAGAGTACACTGGGAACAGGCTCCAAACCTGGGACTAGACTATATGCTTCACTCCAGGCCCACAAATGAGTCTCCACACTAACCACTGCAGAGAACTGTGTCCAAGGTCTAAGTATCTGGCACACTTACTCTTAAATGTCTGATATTCACACATACACAGCCTCTTGGGAAAGACTGGTACAGATTTACCTGCTGTGTTCCTTTGCCCAAATTACAAGGTAACAGCTCCCACCAGTCAGATACCACAATACCCTTCAACAGGAGTGTTCAATTATATTGTGAAAAATAAATATTGGTACAAATGGTAGACTGTAACCCAAGTAGTAAGGCTTTTCAGAGTGGCCCTAGTTTTTTCACAATAAGTATAAACACACTCAAGTTATCAAAAGTATCCACTAAATAACCAGCCACAATGAGAGGTAGTATTTAATAATAAAAGAATATAAAACATGGAAATATTGAATAAATGATTCCAATAAACAACAGAGTTTCACATACAGGAAATATAAAAACAACATTGTAAGATAGATTTCACACTGATTTTAGAAAACCTCTAACTAACTAGCTGTATTTCCCTTACTATCTGAAGATTAACTGTCAATATCTAATAAAAAAACTCAGCAAGGCAGGATTATACTCTTACTTCTGCATGGCAAAATGAGAAATTATTCCCACACTCCAGGCTGTTGTCTGTTCTCAGCAACTGGAACAACTACTCTGGAAACAACTGAACTACTACTACTCAACTACTACTAAACATTGACTGACACAGAGCCTGTTTTTATAGCAGATTTTAAAAGTAACAGGAAGCTGCGATAAGAATTCTACTCTCTTATATCAGACTTTGAAAAGTAAACAAATAGCTGCTGTGAAGATTCTATTCTCTCAGCTCTGGCATACAATTACATCACATCTAGGTCAACTGACAGTGGCATAGCATACATTCAGAATTCTCTTAAAAAAAAAAAAAAAAAAACATGTGCATTTGGTCAGCCAGAACACTGCCTGATATTCAAACATCCTGCAAAAATCAGACTGACAATCAAAAGACATAAACTTATTTACAAAATTATAGCTAGTCATGCTGGCATATGTAACACAGGGTAATCTACAATTATTTACAAAACTTCAACTAGTCATGCTAGCACAGATGATAATATCTAATATCTTCACACCCTATCCCCATATTCTATCTCCTATAGGCTGTTGAGGGGAGAACTATGCCTGGCATATAAGGCATTGTCAGACCCCACTGTGATGGACCTCCTGCATATCTGCAAAACAAACAGCACCAGAATTACCCATTCTGAAGACTTAAACCTTGCCTGTGATATAAATAGGACCTGATGAAGAGACAGGTATGTATACCAGACTACCCTTTCTCTGGAACAGGCTCCCCATCCATATAAAGTAGAGTTCCTTCCTAATCCAATTCAAGTGTAACTTGGAAAATTGGATGGGGAGCAGAAAATCATCCCTGGTTTGGCACCTATGTCTCTAATGAATACAGGCATCTTGTAAATGATTCATCTCCAAGACCCCTGCTTGTAAATGTTTCACCTCACAAGCCCCTGCTTACACTTAACAAGGGTACCAGAACTTCTCAGAGATGGATGCATGGCTAGGATTAAAATGGCACTTTTGGTCATTAGCCTAATAAACACCTACAAACGTATAAACTTAAAAGTAGATGCCAAACAGGAGAAGGTTCCAGCACAGAACTCTGTGGGGCTCCACTGGTGACTGTTCTCTTTCTGTAAATGAATTTTCCTATTTTGATTATCTGCATCTTATCTGTGAGACAGTTAGCAATCCAGCGGGTGGCATAGGGTTTTATTCCCAGTTTATTTAGCTTTTCTACTATGCCCGAATGGGGAGATTTGTTAAAAGCTTTGGCCAGGTCAAGGTATGCAGCGTGTGCTGTTTTGTCTTCATCCATTTCTTTGGTAACCTTTTCAAAAAAATCTACCAGAGTGAGTAAGTATGAACTGCCCTTAATGAATCCAAACTGAGATGGGTCCAGTACTTAGAGGTTCACTGTGTCCTTATTGATTCATTCCATGATAAATCTTTCCATGACTTTGCATATGAGGGTGGTAAGACCCACTGGTCTGTAATTACCTGGGTATATGGAAGGTCCTCCCTTCTGCACGGGAATGACTTTAGGTGTTCTCCATTTGCTTGGTAGAAAACCTGCGTAGTGGCTGACACCAAACAGTGCTGTTAGGTGTGTGCCTAAATCGTGCTTCATGCTATTTAAGATGCATCTGTGTATATTGGCAGGACCCACTGATACAGTAGTTTGAGCTTTTGATTGTACTTTTAGGACTTGGTCTTGTAAGGTAGCTGGAGGCAAGCCAGTTTCAGGTAAATGTTGAGGAACCAACTGACGGAAAGCAAGGGGGAAAGTTAGAGCTATTTATTGGCCAGTAGGTTTGCTATATCTTCAGTCTCAATGTAGGTAACATCATTCACAATCAGCTCAGTTCATTGCTGTGTTGTACTTTTTCAGATTACAAGCATAACTAATAACTGATTTGTGATTTTGTGGCTGAAGAAAAGATCGACAGTGAACCAATAACGTAAAACTTTAAGAGTTTAATATCAAACATAAAAAGACATCTTCAGATAACTAGAGTCAGTCATAAGGCATCCTCCAACCTTTTTCTAAGTGATGTTGGAGGTCAGCTTATGTCAGTACATCAGTGTTAGTTAAAGATCAGAGGTGTCCTTATGACTTTAACAATTTCTTGGCAAATGAAGGTGTTGTTTATTTAAGCTGAAGAGATTGGCTGTTGATCAAGTAGTCCATTTATGATCTTTTAAAAAATTTATCCAAGATGAAAGCACTTCTCGTTCTTTTAAGCTTTTGTTTGTTTACGTCGGAAAGCAATTGTGTTAACCATGGGTCATGTTTCTTCTTTTAAGTTTGATATTAAACTCCTAAAGTTTTACATTATTGGTTAACTGTTGATCCTTTATTTGGCCATATTTTTTTGTTTTAGTAGTGTGTGAGTTTTAGAGTTTTTCCGTGCTTTGAGATTTTGTTTGGCTAGGATAGTTATTTCGGTCTCAGACTTGGCTTTGATAGATTTTTATTAAGCTGCTGAGTTGTTTGCTTATTTCAGTGACAATGTCTCGAACATTGTGGAAATTACTTTTTTTCAAAATTCTTTTCCTTTTATTATAAAGTTTGTTGATATTGTGATTCCACCATGTGGGTTTACTTCTAGGGTTTACCCTGCACTTGTTCCTATGGGGTACAGCTGCATTTATGCAGCTGTTTACATGCTGGCATAGTGCTGTTTACATGCTGGCATAGTGTTGTGGTGTACATTTTTTTGTGCATTCAGTGGAATTAACTATGTTTGGTGAAAATTTGAACCTTTGCAATTTATCATTTAGGAGTATGTAGTTTGTCTTAAAGATATTTCTAAAGGTACCTTGGGAGGAAGGGCTTTTTGGTTTCAGTTTTATTATCTTACATTCCTTTTGGAAATCTCTTAAAATTCTCTTAACCAAACATTTCAGTTCTATTGCTTTATTACACCAAGCTAGGCCTGTCACTATTATTATTAATGCAAACTGCTACTTTCTCCAGACCATATTCACACTAGTCCAACATGCTGTGGATTTCCAACACTAGCATCCTAACTACCACTCCCCATCTGTTACATTACATTTAGCCAGAAAAATAAAACTTTTCATTTCTTCTTTTTTGACACTACCAAAAATATGGTGGCATAAATAAGCATAACTATACTATGATGCCTTAACTGTACTACAGTACCATAACCTTACTACTCTACTTTTACAATAGTTTATTTTTTCAGAACGCTATATAAATTGCATATTGTGTTTGTTACACTCAAATTTCTTCAACATGTTTATTGTTAATTCCAGCTTAATATGTTTTGCCTGTTATTGTCACTTTTATCAAACTGTCTTTTGTTAATGCCTGCTGAGTATTGCTGTTATCCATTTCTTGTTGCCGTATAGCCCTGGGTTGTACCTGAAGTAAAAGATCCACAGACCAGCGTGCTTACATGTGTGTGTGTGTGTGTGTGTGTGTGTGTGTGTGTGTGTGTGTGTGTGTGTGTGTGTGTGTGTGTGTGTGTGTGTGTTAATTATAAATCTGCAATATTTAAGTGTAAGTGCCATAATGGTTGTTGATTTTTCATACTGAAACAGAACATTGGTATATGATGCCTTGCACTGCCACGAGGAATGCTTTATTTATAAATTCAACTGCTATATTATACCTTCACAGTTTACAGTGCTTTTTAGATTATTGTGGAAACTTCCGCACCTGTAGAGGGCTTAAATAACCCTTCTGAATTATCCAGTACTGTGTGTGAAAATAACTTGCCATTCTTTTGCACAATTATATAAATAATGCAGCTCCAGTATCCATTTACATTTTAAGTTTAAGTCCTCCTACATTTGGATTTGATACTAATAATTTCTAGTCATCTGAAATTACAATGTACAGATTTAAATGCACTGAATTATAAGAGTCTACCTTAATGTCAATGTACCGTCATCACTTCCTGTGTCCACAGTTTTATATACAAATGTTGATCTGTGCTTCCCATCTTTCTCTCTGCATTTAGCAATTAATTTCCTTTCAGACATTTTCCTCCTTTAATATTTTCTCACTGTAGCCTAATTTAGAAAATATTTTACAATCTTTTTATTATGCAAACATATATCAGATCTATACAATACTGTGACACATGTAAAGCATGTTGACTTTTTAGTGAAATTAATAGATAGTCTCTTTTACACCATGCATAACCACATTTTGCTGTAATTCTAATGTGTCTGTCAGATGCTGCTATATTTAATGATTTGTCAGCTATCAGCAAGGATTACTATCTTTTCAGATGCTCAAAGTTGGGCATTTTGCAGAGAGAGATGTTAACTTTGCAGGCCAGTCCATATTCACAATCAATGCCAATGAGCAGGCTTCACTTTATTACCAAAATAAAATGATCAGTATTGTACAATTGTAGTTGTTTCTGTTGTTTTATATCATAGTACATTTTTTCTAACCAATAATCACAATCTTCACGGTGGTGCAGCGGTAGCATTGTCGCTTCACAGCAAGAGGTTCTCCCATTCGATTCTCGGCTGGACCGCCTTCTGTGTGGAGTCTGCATGTCCTCCCCATGGCCAAATGGCATTCAAAAGACATGTGTGAATGGGCATGCCTTCGTTGAAGGTTGGGCATCAGGCTGGTACCTCGGCACTGAAAAAAATCTACTGCCAATCATTAGTGGATGGAGTTCCGCTGTGGTGACCCCTAATCAGGAAAAGCCGAAAGAAGAAGAAGAAGAATCACAGTCTTCTGCAAGATTTAGAATAAAGTTAGAATATATTTTTTTCTCTAAGAATCTAAGAGCATTTGAAATTTCTCATGTTTTTTGCAGCATCCGGCTATCCAAATGGGGACTGTCCTGAGAGAAGAGGAACGGGTGGCAACATTACTGTCAGTTAAATGTAGCTCTACATAACAATGTGACAATTACAATTAAATTAAATCCCTGTGAAAAAGTGACTCATGTCAATATACATTAAGCACTCCTTTACTACAGAAATAAAACTCTAAAACTAAAATAATAAATATTGCAAATCTCATGCTGTCTTGACCTTAAAATATTGCATACTACTTCATTCTTCATGACTGTATGTAATTGAAATGTAATCTATTTACAATCTTGTTTTATTTTTCAACAAATACATGATTCTAATGATTTCATTAAGCCATGGTGGAGAATCTGTCTTAAAAAATAACTGTCAGTGGTGTATCTTCTAATATAAGTGCATTGTTCAAATCTCCAAAGACTGGGAGAAATAATATTTTTATTTATTTGCTAATGAGGTAAACCTACTGGACAAAGTGTCTCTTTTCAAGGATACCTGGGAGTACTGTCTAGTTAAAGCATTCACTCAGAATCACACAGTTGTCAAATGAAGGTTGAAAGAATCTAACTCTGCACCCTCTGACTACAGGAAGCAGATCATTTACAATTCATAGCCTTACTCATCTGCATTAATTTCTTTACAGTAATATCAGTGATGAAGCAATTAAATCATTTAAAGCCTTCACATATCATGGCAGCTTTCTTCACATCATGAATTGTAGCCCTTATCATATTCTCTTGAATTTGACTGAGGCTTATGCATAGTTTCTTCAATATAAAATGATTGGTATGCCCCACTTTGCAATATAAACAACAGTTTTAAAGTTATAGTATGCATAAGTACTAAAATTATACTACCTATGCATATTATGATTTTTGTGAAAACACTGCAGTGGGGCACAGGACTGTTGTGTCTTCTGTCATATAGTTAAAATCATACCTATCAACTGTACAGATTTTCGCAGAATGTCTAGATTTTTGCCTCATATTTTTGGTCTGTTGTTCATAAAATTATGGTTTTCTGGCAAATTAGTGGCAAGTCATTAAAGACTGAAGTTAGAAAATAATTACAGGCATTGGAGTTTTAAACTTCATACCCTTCAGAAAATGCATGCTAAAGCAAAGCCTGTTATTCTATCAACTTTCTAAGTCTGTAACAGCAATATTTTAAAAATGTACCTATTTTTGGGCATTTGTCCCTTTTTTATTTATGGCTGTGTCCAGATTTCTTCATCTAAGAGGTTGAGAGGTATGGTTAACATGGCTGAAGTTATAGACTTTGTACAAGCTATAAGTCCTGCCATGCCTGTGACTAGACTGTATATTGTATGATCTGTCATTTTTGAACATAGTATTAGTCCTTTTACTTCTGCCCTGTTTAATGATTAATAGTCTACTCCACAAGACTCCAGTGAAAGACAAACTTTGTCTAGTTGGATCTATCTAGTTAATAAGATGCAATAAATAACGTACATGGATAGTTTTCACTCGTGTCAGTAGACTACAGACATACTGCCATCACTGAATTAATATAGCAATAACCCACGCCTGGGTGTGGGTAATGCTGGATTTATCCACGGTTGGCGTGATTTGGTAAATCCAGCATTACCCACACCCAGAAGTGGATTATTGCTATTATACCATGGTGTTAGTTTGTTTTGTATTATGTTTGTATTGTTGTTATTTATGTTTTTGTTTGCTTTTTTTGTATTCTTCCACTTTTTGTGAGATAAAATAGTCCACACTTTCAGTTTGTGTTTATTGTTTATTTCTGTTTTAATTTAAATACATGTTATTTTTTAGTTTTTCAGGAAATGTTAGGAAAGGGCTAGGTGGTGCTTGGTATAATATAGTTTAAGGAGTGTAGAAGTTTATAATGTGTAGTTATGTTTTAGTAGTTATAGGTATGTTGAAATGTGGTGTAGTTTTAATTTGTATTAATTTTTTTTAAATATGTACTTTTACTATTTGGTCACTAGATGGTGGTGTTGTATGTGCTTTTATTAGATGTATGCTGATGTGGACATTCGGTATGGTGTGTGTTTTTGTCTTTGCGAGGGATGTGTGGTGTGTTTTAGTATGTACATTTTGGAGTTGTCTGTGTATAGGTATTGTAGGGAATATAGGTAAGTGAATGGTTTTATGAGAATGCTTGGTTTTATTGTGTTATAAGTGGTGGTTATGTAGTGTGTGTGTGATGTATTTGCGACTGCATGACTTTTTATTTTTTTAGTGTTCGAGGTGAGGGAATGAGGAGTGTAGTATGGAAATTGGTTAGTTTTCTGTATTTTCGTTAAATTGTTGTGTGTTTTGGGTATTAGATTTACTTTACTTTACTGTTTATTTGCTGTCGCCACATGATATTTAGCTACCGGACTTTTTGCGTTGTTTCTTATAGGATTTACTATGTGCACGCTGGTTGGATTAGCCAATCAGCATGCACGTTTGTCGGGTTTGCGATGTTCGCATGGTATAATACAATGTAACATCTGACATTGACAAAACATTTGTTTTTGTTTTATTTTATGACTGTTAGCAGTGCAGATTATGCATATTACATCAACAGTTAACAAATATTAAATATATAAATAATGGCATGATTTATGATATGTTAACTGTTCTGATACTAAAAGTTTTTTTTCTAAGCTGTACTTTCTGTATTTCAGGAGCGATGAACAAATTAGAAATACAGAGAATGAACAAAATGGTGACTTAAGTATGGTTACAACAGAAACTGTGGAAAATAATGGAAATAAAAGTACTGTGGTGACACGGTCCTTTTCAGAGTAAGTATTCTCAGTATATTTTGTAATATATGTGGCAATGCATCCTGAAATATAAAATATACCAAGGGAGTAACTATTAGGAAGGAATTCCCATGTATTTATCTCATTTTATTTATTCATCTTGTTGAACAAGTTCACCTACTTAGCCATTGGATCTTTTTAGTGGAGACCTAAGGTGGTGGTATTCCCAGAGACAGACATGTCTTAGTTACAAACAGTGCACAGTAGATATATTTGTATATACAACTGCAGTATGAGATGAATAGCATTTCAGTTCATGTAGAAATAGCACATTAGATACACGAAGCCTGTACTACCATGAAGAATACATTAAGATTTTACAAGCACTGTTAGCTAGTGCAGTCCTTAAAAATTAATATGATCACAAACTAGCAAATAAATATATATCGATATATATTGTACAGCAAGCAACACTTTATTGATTACCACATCATTTTTATATACTATGCAATCCCCATGCATGGTATCTTATTATTTCAACAATGGTTTCAGATACAGCCATTTTATAGTTATACATTTATATAATACTAATAAACTAGCCTCATGTCAGAGAATCAGTGCTTTCATTTAACTATCAATAACTTAATCTTTAAAATCAAAAAACTTAAATGCACAAGTTAACTATCTAAATTATAATTTGAGATCAGAACAAAATAGTGACAACATGTTTAATTTTTGTGATATTACAAATCTTAATAAGTGGGACAGTGGCTTCATTCCTTGCATTGCAGTCTACTTCACTAAACAGATGTATATTTTAAGGGCTTTGTTATTGTCAGTGTCTCTTCAAGCTAGCTCATTTCCATTACAAAATCCAATGCAGCCTTTTTTTTTTTTTACTAGGGAGTTTTGTTTCTGACCTCTAATAGTTCTCTGTTCTATATTTGTAATCCTAACTAAACACTAAAGACAGCAATGCTTATGTTCAAAAACAACAAAAACTGCCCATGTGGAAAGCAAACCCAATCAAAATTAAAATTAACAATTAATTGTACATTGGCATGAAACTTCAAGAACTCCAAATAAATTGTAGACATTATAAAATTAAAATTTTATTTAACCAAAACTGCATAATATTTCAGTATCTAATTACTGCATTTATGATTCTGATATTTCAGTATTAATTTCATATATGAAAAGCTAGTTTCTAAATGAATTACCTGCCATTACTTTAAAAAGTTATCACTCTCCTGTTCATAAATAGATTGGTTCATAATGCCCATGTGGAAGGCAAAGCCATGCACCAAATAAATTAAAACCAGCCTTCCATTTGAGTTTTTTTTTATTTTTTTATGTTTGTTATTCCAGTAAGAAGGAGAGGTTGTGTGAGTGTATTTTTTAATGGATGTATGTAGCACAAAGCATCTTTCCAAAAGAACGTCTATCTAAAGTTAATATGGACATGAAAGGTTTATCAGGTTTTACAGCAGCTGACAGCAATGAAGGTGATATTAAGTCCTTCTTTGTAAAACTGGAGTAGAAGATGACCTACCTTTGGAAATTTTTGTAGCAGAAGTTTGCTTCTCTGCCTCACATTAAATACAACAGAGTTCCAAGGGGAGTGTGTGTTTTGAATTAGCCTAATTATAGGCAGGACAGTAATGACACTCTAAAGGAATGGTAGGTAATTCATTGAGAAACTGGCTTTTTATATATGAAATTAGTATTGAAATATTCAGATTTAGAAATGCAATCATTAAAGACTAAAATATGCAGCATGCAGTTCAATTTAAATAAAATTTTAGTTTTATAAGGTCTATAATTTATTTTGCATTCTTGCAGTTTTGCAACACTATACAGTTAATTGTTAGCTTTAGAACATGTTATTTTATACTGACTCAACAATATCTCCATACCAAAGTTAAATTGTCTTGTAAATAGGTGACTTAACATACCATTCAGTTCATTTTTGTGCTTAAGCAACACTGTCCATTCCCAAAATATATAATCTCAAGAGCCATTACATCTCCAACATATGCCTTTTTCCTGTGGGAACATTTTGTCAAACATCAGGGGTATAGAAATATTTGTCAAAACATTTCCATGCAAAATGTTTAAACTTTCTCAATTTATTTGCATTTCTACGTATAAGATATATTTCCCTCCATTATCCATCTGTAATATTATTATTTAACTATTACCTCCATGCTAATTTTAATGTTGTACTGTTTTGTCTTCTCATATCCAATATTACCTTATATGTTATACTTAGTATTACGCTTTTCCTTTAGAAATTTATTTCTGTTGTGGTCTCTTTATAAAATCTCCTAATTGTCATGTAACACATTCATTGTCCAAACTCTTCATATTTTCAGGGCAGCCCTATCATTAAAGCTGAATATGCAAGTTGATCTGAGCTCAGTAGCCTAAAGGTTTGTCAAGCTTCATTACATCTTATTATACCATGACCCCCCATTAATATTCCAAAACGTGCATGCTGATTGGCCAGCGTGCACGTTGTAAATCGACTTATACTAATGGAAAAAGGTCCGGTCACCCGGACTTTTTCCATTAGTATAAGTCTCTTTTAAAACACTGTCTCGCTATGTTAAAAGAGTTTAACATAGCGACACAGGTTTTAAAAAAAGCAACGGAGATCTCTGGTGCTTTTTTTAAAGCTGTCTCGCTATGTTAAACTCCTTTAACATAGCAACACAGTGTGTAAAAAGCAACGGAGATCTTGCTTTCTCCGTTGCTTTTTTTTAAAACCTGTCTCGCTATGTTAAATGGGTTGCTTATTTTAAAGCTGTCTCGCTATGTTAAACCCGTTTAACATAGCGAAACAGTAAAAAACAATGGAGATCTTGCTTTCTCCATTGCTTTTGGCCACAGCTCTGATGTACTGCGTAGGCATGCGCAGTACATCAGAACTGCCGCGGATAACAGACAGCTGCGGAAGGGCAGCAAAGAGGCATTATACAATGCCATTATTTAAGAAAAGTAATTATTTCTTTTCTTAAATAATGTCATAGTATAATAGCAATAACCCACTTCTGGGTGTGGGTAATGCGGGATTTACCCACGGTTGTCTTCGCCCTCAGGACCAAACCATGCCAACCATGGGTAAATCCCATATTACCCACACCTAGGCGTGGGTTATTGCTATATTATCTCATTTCCTTTTATCATTTGCTCCTGAAAATTTGTTTTTTTTTCTTTTCCAAGCACTCATTACATTTTCTTCAGTGTCTTTTTTATTATATAAATCAATTGATGTTATTCTTTTTCCAAGATCTAATTTCCTTTAAAGTAAAGACGTGGTTAATGGTTTTATCTATATTTAAGGCTATACATAGTGTCCTTAATATTTATTTCCTAAATCTGACCAAAATCTCCAAGTGCAATCCTGTCATTGCCTGATTAGTAGGCACTGTAGCTATTATGTGCTTCCATCTAAGCATATATACAAAGTCATAAATTAAATATATTAATCTAAGCTGCATGGCCCTATACTATGCCTCCAAATATGGAAGTATCAAACCAGCCTGTTCCTTTGTCAATATTAGTTTTCTTCCCATTGTACTCTTTATTTTTACCCCCCCCAAAAAAAAAAAATCAATCTCCTTTTTATATTTTTCCATTTCTTTATCTCTTGGTTGATACATATATGCATGTCCTTAACAAAGAACCAGTGGGACTGAAAATATCATAATCACTTGTATCTTATTGTTGATGTCCATAAGTAACAGATCTCACTGTCTTATCTTACTTCTAATATTTTGGGTGATCTCCCCCACATTTCTTTAGCTGCTTGCTCAACATCCTATTTCAGCCAAACTTCCCATGACTCCACATAAGCCTTTTTGTGCTTTAATTACTTTATAAGCAGCAAGAAAAAGTCACAAACTACAGGATGCAGGAAATAAGAGACAAGGAATCCACACTAAAATAGGATTTCCAGCCAAAAACTGATGTAGCAAGTATGCCAGGAACTCCAACAATCACTTTTAGTTTACTGCAACAGAAACAAGTGTAGATATAAGTGCTTTCGTCCCAAATAATAACAGGAACTTCATCAGATGCAAACGAACTACAGAAATGCATTATTTTAACCACTTTTTAACATGATGTAATTCCCTGATCTAGTCAAATGCATTCAATTAAGGCTTAAAGCAACACAGGAATAAAAAAGAAAAAAGACAAATGCAGCAGTAATACATAAATTAACTGAATTACTGCAGCCACAGATGTAATCATCGCAAAATAAAACTAGACTAGAATAAGATGTGGAATACTGTTATGTAACAATTTAAATATATAAAGTATATAAAATTACTGTCTAAGTTGCATATAAAAACTATCGTAAAAGGATATAAAATGGAAACAAAATAGCCCAGAAATTACATAATGAGCTTATGGATTCAACCCAGTAGCAAAACAATAACTCTCAACCATCGTGACACATATAAAATTGTACAAAAATATGTGAAATAAGGTTACAATTTGTTAAAATAAAAATTCATCTGTTAAGTGCTTTAAGTTTTAATATGCAACTGATGGACAGGCTGTCATTCAAACATGGCCAATGTAGAGCATCTAGTCGTAACTGCCAGGTTAGTTCAGCATTCTCAAGAAGATAGGGCCATGCGGCCCTCCCCATCATGTTTTTCTTGTAACTCTAAGACAATAAACTTAAATTTATGATTATGAAAATCTCTAATGTGCTTGGCAAGAGCATTGACTTCACTCTGATCCCTAATATTTCTCAAATGTACGCTAATCCTGATCGTAAGTTTACGTTCGATTTTACCAACATAAAAACATGGACAGTTTGAACAAATAGCGCAGTAAACTACCCACTCTGTAACACAACTGCAGCTACCTGGGATCCTTACCATGACATTGTTGCTTCTGCACATATCAATATCCAAAATATGTGAGCAAAATTTAAAAGTTCCACACTTGAACATATGTCCATATCTGGATTGTCTAGATATGTGTTCAAAAATGTTCTTTAAGTTATGTCCCTTTTTAAATACGCACAAAGGTTTCTCACCCAGAATGCTCAAGAGGCCCCTCTCATGACTAAGTAACATCCAATTTTTATTGAGAATGTCCCTTATGTGTTGTGCATCACATGAAAAAGATGTAGAAAAGCTAGAGTCGTAGTTAGTCACTACAAGTTCCGTGGAATTACCATTATTCTCAACCGGAATATCATTAGTTTGATAGTTCAAATTCTGAGTGGAACTGGGGACATTTGTTACTGTCACCATCTCTGAAGTGACTGACAGTATTGGGGGGCCTCAAATTAGATTTACCCAGAATTGGAAAAAAAAATGGCCCTGTGTTCTTTTAGTTCTCACTTCAGACATAATGTTGGTAATTAACTGTAAGGGGTACCCTCTCTTAAGGAACATTTCTTTCAAATTGTGGCACTCATTAATAAAGGCTGACCATGCAGTAATCATACATGCTGCGTGTACAAATTGTCCTTTTACCACAGCATGTTTCTGTGTAAAGGGGTGACAGCTATCATAATGAAGGAAACTGTTGGAATATGTTTCCTTCTTAAATATTTCAGCTACAAATCTTTCTTCTACTATATCCTTTTTTATTAACACATCTTGGTATGACATCTCTGTGTTGTTAACAGTATGGGTAAACTTCAAAAAAGAGGTGGTCAAATTGATGCAATCTAAAAATTCAGAAACTTGCTCTTTGGGGCCTTCCCATAAAATAAAACTATCGTCCAAATATTTCATGTATGTCTGACAAAATGGGAAAAAAATAGAGGTCCTCAAAAATCTCTTCTCCCGTTCAAGCATAACAATGTTTACATAGAGCCCTACCACAAGCAGAACCCATGGCAACACCTTGCAATTGTAAATAGTATTCATTATCAAACAGGATATAATTATTCCTAAGGGCCATGTCTAATAACTGTTCATAAACATTTATGCGCTCCTGTGCAACCCCTTTTGATTGGAGATAATCACAAAACCATTCAACCCCTAATGTGTGAGGGATTACAGAGTATAAATCAACCACATCTATTGCAATAAATAGAATATCTGGGTTGAAACTGATATTATTTATTTTACTGAGAAAATTCCATGAATCAATACATAAATGAGTTTTCTCGTGTAAAAAAATGCTTTAACTGAACATCCAGAAATTTCACAAGAGGGTGACTGAACCCCTAGCATCCACAACTGTGTGCATGGGGGGCACTTGAATGTTTTTATGGAGCTTCGGTAGTCCAAAGATGGTTGTTGTAATAGGAAATTCAACCAACAACTAATGTAATTCATGAATAGCGATGGACCCCTCAATAAACAGGTCCTGTAGGAATCCGTTAATTTTCCTGTATGAACCATTAAGTTCATTCAAAGAACTCTTGCAATAAGTTTCAGTGTTCAAAATAATCTCCATTTTTGAAATATAATCATCAATTTTCATAATAACAACCCCACCCCCCCTTGTCCGGTTTCATTATTCTAATACCATGCGTTTGTTTCAACCTTTCTAACTCGTTTTCTTCATCCCTAGTTAGATTCATAGTAAAGTTCTTACTTCTGGATTTATAGCATACATTTCTTATGTCTAATTCACCGATTCTTTCAAAAGAAGCTAGGACAGGGTGAATGGGGGGGGACTGTATGAACTGAAAATTTTAAATGGTTCACATACATGTTCCACACCTTGAAACATTAAATTTCAATTTCATTTTATAACATATAGTTTAAGATCCAATAAAGTGTTAACAACATTGGCACAATGACTGGGGATAAACGTAAAACCTTTACCAAAAGATCACATGTCGTAACATTTAGTACTACATCAGAAGAATTCTAAACTTTAAAATCACCAGTGCTGTTGAAATCAATATGTACAAGAGAAGTCTGGACATTGAATTTATTGTCCATAATAAACTGTGGTACAACACTGTCAGGCATCATTTCCTCCCCCTCCATGAGTACTTGTACCCCTCACTGTTCATTCAGTCGTTGCCTCTCTGATGAGAAAATTGTTGTTGTCTCATCTGAGGGTTGTAGTTGGTACCTCTTTGGTTCATAAGGTGTTCTTACCTTCTTAGCTGTGGGAAATTCTCTTCCCCTAAAAAATGTTCCTCCGTAGATTCCTGCTCAAATTCAGGGTGAATATCATGAGATGGTACATTGTCCTGATCTCAGGGCCTAATCATAAGCCATTCCTGTAAGGGGGAGGATATGCCACATGATTTGCATAGTCCCTTTCATCTCTAGCCAGTTTTTTAACCTTCCTGTTCTTGATAGAAGCCATTTGCTTTTCAATTGAGCAAAAAATACGATTATATTCAAATTTATTATTGTTGAAGGCTAAGTCACTAACAAACTGTTTATCCAAGACAGACACCTCATGGCTTAGTTTGTCAATTTCTTCTTGGTTATGTTTAAAAACCATGTCCATATTCAAGTCCAAACTTATCAAATAAACTGATAAGTTCCTTTTGAAAGTTTGAACCTGGGATGAGGCCAGTATGGTAACGCCAGATGCGCAAACCCTAAGGTACAACCTCTAGTCTTATGCATTCTTTATAGTATGCATTGTCCATTTGCAGTTTTTTTATTTTAAGCAACAAACGATCAAAAACAAAAAGCCAGTCATTCAAAGAACTAGTATTAATGGCCAGAGTCTGTGAAAAAACAGTACTGTCTTTAAGCCAGTCAGTTAAAACAACATCATATCTTTGGTTGGGGTTATTGCTGTTTAAAACAGGTTCTGTAAGAATGTTACTAACCTCTGTGCTGCTAACATCCAGTCTAGAGTTCAAATTCCTAATAACATTGCAGTTAGGGTGCACAGCTAGTTGAAAAGTGCTCTCCGTTTGTAGAAGATGTGTGGAAGTACTTGGGGTGGGATGTAAGGACATCTGTATCAACAAAATCTGCTCAAAATGATCCATTCGCTGATTTAGCTGCTGTATAAGTAAAGTCAGCTCACCAATAGACTCATTAATGGATGTAGAACTGTTTCTGTTGCTCGTCGTTGCATTCAGTACACCATTGGCTTGCTCCGCCTCCTTCCTTTGTAGCCAAAACAAACAGTAATCCAAAAAAATGAATAAAACCACAAGCAGGAAGAAAATGTCACAAACCACAGGATGCAGGCAATAAGAGCCAAGGAATCCACAACAAAAGAGAATTTCCAGCCAAAAAAAATAAGTAGCAAGTACTCCAGGAACTTCAACAATCACTTTTAGTTTATTGCAACAGAAACAAGTGTAGATATAAGCACTTTCATCTCAAATAATAACAGGAACTTCATCAAATACAAACAAACTACAGAAATGCATTATTTTAACCACTTTTTAACATGATGTCATTTTCTGATCTAGTCAAATGCATTCAATTAAGGCTTAAAGCAACACTGGAATAAAAAAGATAAAAGACAAATGCAGCAGTAATACATAAATTAACTGAATTACTGTAGTCACAGATGTAACCATCGCGAAATAAAACTAGACTAGAATAAGTTGTGAATATTATGTAACAATTTAAATATATAAAGTGTATAAAAACCACTATCTAAGTTACACATAATAACTATCCTAAAAGGATATAAAATAGATACAAAATAGCCCAAAAATTACATAATGAGCTTATGGATTCAACCCAATAGCAAAACAATAACTCCCAACCATCATGACATATACAAAATTGTACAAAGATATGTGAAATAAGGTTAAAAGTTGTTAAAATAAAAATTAATCTAAATGCTTTAATTTTAATAAACAACTGATGAGGTTTTGGGGGGTTGTATGTGGCAAGATTTTATTCTCACATGCGCAGTTGACTGTCGGCATTTCCATTGTCAACTTTTTGTGGTTCATTTTCTTGCCATCGACATTCTGGTGTGCCTGATTAATTCATTAATCCCATAGATAGACAATATATATATATATATGTAAACTACTTTTTTATTAATAATGTTATTTTATATTTGCATTGCATAAATAATTTATTATTAATATGCAAAGACAAAGAACCAGAATTTCTTACGTTTTTTGAAGGATTAGAAGGCAAGTAATTTGATATGTAATTTACATGGAATATGAATAAACATGAAATTACATGTTTGGATTTATAGGTAAAAGGGATTAAGCAACAACAGGTTATAACTAGATTACATAGTAACTAATTAAATGCAAATGCATTTTTTACATGGTAAGAGCCATCATCCATGAATACTGTTAGCTGCTCTACCTTATAGTGAATTTAGCTGTAGCAATGTGATGATTTTTTGGTAGAAGCAAAATGTTTAATGAAATTGTTTTTATGAAGGTGTTAAAAAGTAGAAGATCTGCAAAGCGCCTATTGGAAGGCTTGTGATGGTAACAAAAAGGAATTAATAGGTTTACATCATCTGGAATATACTATGACATGTAAAAGCAATAAAACCAGGTATAATCATAATTTTATGTATTTTGTTTGCAATGTGCAACATGTGCAAAAGACTTAAATAAGTCTAACTTTTGGTGACTTATTTTACAAAATAATGATTTCAAAACATTATTCCACAGAAGTGTCTGATTTCTTATACAAGAGATATACAAGGCAACTCATGATATCTAGTATGGATTTAGTAGTGAAGGAAATGTTAAATTATTATTGTGGTTAGTAGGTGTATTTTAATGGAAAGTACATTTGAAATTATTGTTAATAATCACAGATTTAATCTGTATACTATTTTTTTTGTGAGTGCTGTAATATGACTTATGTTATTCTATGTGCCTGTGGTAAGGCATATTTTGATGAAGCAAAGAAAAATATTTTTTTAAGGCTGAAAGTGAATTGCAGAAACATAAAGAGAAAAAATTTTAGAAGTGCCCTAGCAGAACTTTTTTATGAATGCCAACATTTGGAATATAAGAATATGAATGCTGGTAAAGTTTATATGTTTTCTTTGGATAGGCTAGATAGTGATATCAAGCATGCTTTAGGATATACAAAAAGGAAACCTGGTTTGTACTGCAATATAATGCTTTAGTTTCATTTGGTTTGAATCATGAAATCCGTTGGGATTTACAAATATTGTGCTATTAATCTTACTGTTAATATTTCTGCTTTTGTTTGTAACTGCTTTTTAAATGATGATTATTTCATGAGAGGGGTTTTATTATTATAAATTGGGTTGGTTTAGTAGTTGATTGCATACTTCCTTTGAAAACTTAAACATGAAAAAGGACACACACAAACTCCCAAAAATGATGGTTCAGCAAGACAGTTCGGCAATAAGAGTAACTCAGCAACTGTTTGTATTTCCACACGAAAATGTTTTAAAAAGTAATTCTTAAAACTGTTAAAGCACGAAACAGCACAAAAGGACAAGCACTTTTGTCTCTGTCAATTCAGAGACTTTATCAAAACAAAGCAACATAGTACAGACTATCAAACAACATGTGTTTTTTCTGGAGATACTATCATGGATATAAGAGTAAAACAATAACAGGAGTACAAGCTTGAATTGAATACAATAAATACACATATGCACTTTATTTACTGCATTGTGAGAGCTGTATTTGAGGGCAACACCCTATTGAAATTTGATATATCTATTTGTTGTATTTATTTATTTATTTTACCACATGCATCTACTGGCTTTCATGTCTATAGCATCCTTGCCAACCATCCATCACTAAACCCCACATATACATATACATATATACATATAAGTGTTGAAGTGCATTTATTCTGCTGTATTTATTACTGCTTGTTAGTAACCTGATTAAATTTGTCTGTTATTCTAACCCTCTTAGTTTTGGTTTTAGCAATTGGGTTTCACGGCAGTTATTTTACATTTAAGAAGGTTTTTGTGGACTACACTCTTGTGGACAAACCCTTATCAAAACCCTGTCTCCATAAGTCCATCCAAGTTTCAGAACACTATATCTGAACAATTCCCATCAGTTTCTCCTGCCACCCTGGTCAACATAGGCCTACTGTGACAGTGTAGCAACTGCCTGATGTTCAATGACAACCCTCTTCTCCTAGCACATAATTCTTCTACTTGCGAGAAATGCATCTACATCAATAACCTGGAATCCATGCTCTCTCATGTCACAGTTAGTACTCCTGACAAAGAAGAAATTGCCACCACAAACACCACAACACCCACATCACAGAGCCAAGCACAACACACACACCTACACAGAGGTCCTCAATAAAAACTTACCTAAACAACAGAAACCTCCAAAACACACTCACAAACATTCCACACACAACACCAATCACATCACAAACAGCAGACAACACACCAGTATCTCACAAACACAGTCCATAAGGCATAACAATAAACTCACACAGCCCATAAGGCATAACAATAAACCAAACATACTAGTCTAGTCATTGGCAACACATCGAGAGAAAAATTGCACAGGACACTAAGGATAATCACAAGGCTTTCTTTAGTTATGTTAGGAACCTGGGTGGGAATTCCCAGATATGCACAGAATTAGTCCAAAATGACAAAAAATACACCGAACCCACAGACATTGCCAACATCCTAGCTGACAGGTTCAGCGCAAACTCCCCCCCCCCACCACCAAAAGGGCTAATATCTATCCCAGCAGAGTGCTGCCTCCCTGACATCTCAGATGCTCAGGTAAGAGCTGCCCTCTCCAAAGCAAGAAACACAGCATCAATGGGACCAGACGGTTTCCCGGCTGGCCCTACATGAACTCCAAGAAGAGCTAAACCCAAACCTAAAACTACTGTTCAATCTCAGCCTTACTACAGGATATGTACCCAAAGAGTGGCGTACAGCAACAGTGGTCCCTCTCCACAAAGGTGGTGCCTCAACGGATCCTGGAAACTATCGCCCCATAAGTCTCACTAGCTTGGTCTGCAAAGCTATGGAAATGATCATCATGGACCTTATAAATAAAGATATTGGGGACCTACAGACACTGGATCCTACCCAGTTTGGCTTTGTTAAGGGCAGATCCTGCCTCTTAAACCTGGTCAATTTCTTTGAAACAGTCACCAAGGCCATTGACAAGGGGAAGGTGGTCCACACAGCCTACCTGGACCTCGCAAAAGCCTTCGATACAATACCCCACTCGGGCATTATAGATAAGCTCACCAGCTTAAATATAAACCCCTATGTCACTAGATGGGTTGCAAACTGGCTCAAGGACAGAACCCACATGGTTAGAATAGCTGGGCCATGTCAGACTCCAAACCAGTTACAAGTGGCATCCCACAAGGCTCAGTCTTGGGACCTCTCTTGTTCGGTATATATTTCTCGGAGGTACAGGCCAACATGGAAGGACTGTGGCTGACCAAGTTCGCAGATGACTGCAAACTGGGCGCCATAATAGACTCTCCAGCCGACACAAGCATCCTCCAAAAGGGCCTCATAGAAACAGACAACTGGTGCCAGAGCCATGGCCTCAAGCTAAACGCCAAAAGTGTATAGTCATCCCTTTGGCAAAACAAAGTGCCACAAATTACCACATAGGTGGTAATCCATTAAGTACAGAAGAAGTAATTAGGGACCTGGGGATCCAAGTTGATAGCAATCTCTCATTTGACAACCACGTGGCCAAAGTGGTTAGAAAAACCTTTTATATAGCCCACCTAATCATGAAGGGATTCACATCTAGATCAGGGGAGGTCATCGTGCCTCTTTACTTATCCCTCATCAGGCCCATAATTGAGTACAATGCCCTTTGGGATGTACCTTACCAGACACCTGCAGCAACTGGAAAGACCCCAAAAGTACCTCACCAAGAGGATCAAGGGGCTCAAACAGATGCCATATGCTGCCCGGTTAAAGAAACTCCAGCTCTACTCAGTGGCATACTGCCTGCTCAGAGGCGATCTGTGCCTGACGTATAAAGCCATGTCCAACCCGGAATTAATGGACATGCTGCACCTCAGAAAATCCAAATCCCATCGAGCCACGCTCGAGGGACTTAAACCTCAGCACTGTAATAAATAGGACATGCTGGAGGGACAGATTCATAACCCAGAGGCTCCCTTCACTCTGGAATAAAATCCCAGTCCAGGTTAGGCAGAGTCCCTCATTGACTCTCTTCAAGAGGAATCTTGATGAGTGGATGGGAGATCGTAGGTTTACCCCGGGTATCACTTCTGTGTCACTGTTAGACAGAGGCACAGTATACTAACCTAGAAAAAGGGCATAGCAAAATTAATTTAAAATGGGTGGCGAAAGCCATACACACTCTGGCTAGGCTTATAAATGCCCTAGGGCAGATAGCCTAGTATGAACCTATGAACCTATTTGTGCGACACACAGATGTCTCCCTCACCAGGCTCGACAAGGAGAAGATCATGGTCAGTTGTCTGTCAGGTGCCAGAATCCACCACATCACACACGCGCTTAAGTCTCTCCACAACAGGTACAAGTATGACTCTATCATTGTTCATGTTCACATGAAAGACTTGAGCTGTACCTCCCTGGACTATATGAAGAGAGACATGATTGAGATCTCAGACTATTTGTCCCAGACAGGTATGACCCTAGCCCTAAACAGCATCTTACCTTCACCAATAATGATACCACAATACCAACAAAAAATAATCCACTTCAACAATTGGCTTAGTTTCTGGTGTCATTTCAAGAGGATCCAGTATCTGTCTGCCTGGGATGACTTGGTTGACAGGCCTCAATGTTTTGCCAGAGGTGGTTTCCACCTGTCACCCCTGGGATTCAGGATTCTGGCCAAGGCTCTTGCCTCCCCCATTGTGCCTTTTTTAGGCAATGCCCCAATGACAAATCTTCCAACATAAAAGATCTGTCAAAAAGCAAATTGAAGGTCATGCTGCCTAATGCTAGGAGCCTTAACCTGAAAATGCACTCACTGGAGGCTCTCCTCATACTGGCAGATACCAACATCTGTGCAGTCACGGAAACTTGGTTCAAGGCTGGGGAGAGCACTCCTGCCTTACCATGCTATACCTCATTCTACACATTCCGACCCCAAAATGAGGTTGGGAAGACTAAGGGTGGTGGAGTCTCTATCTTCATTAAAGACAAGCACACCTCCAGACTGGTTTGCCAGTATGATACACTGGAACTACTTCAGGTGCAACTGACAATTTGGCAAGACACCCGTCCAAGTAATAGTTAGCTATAGACCACCGTCCATGACTCATGACACCCACTCCTCCTACCTGGACCTACTTGACACCGTCAAGGTACCCCCCTAACACCCTGAACCTTGGTGACTTCAACTACCCCACCATAGACTGGGTGAAATATTCCTGCTCTAATGCACTCGCCCAATGATTCCTTGATTTCATCAATTCTAACACACTAGACCAGCTTATCTCATTCCCCACGAGGGGAGATAACATTCTAGACTTGGTTCTTATCAACATGGGTGACTGCTGCACCACTCCCATAGTAAGTGCTTCCCTGCTGAGATCAGACCATCTGTTCATCTCATTCGAAGTGTCTGTCCCATCCAACCCACCCCCAGCTCTAACCAGGCTAAAAAAACTTCTCAAAAGCTGACTACAACCTTCTAAGGGAGAGTATCAGTAGCTTCAACACCGGCCCTCTCAGAGGATGCAGACTAATATGCTGACAGTACTCCAGTGCAGCATACAAGCACCTGTACAACTGCATGAACTCAGCCATACCCAACAGAACTAAAACCTGCTCCTCAAGGAAACACAAATATATCGGGTGGGTATCTTCTATAAACAGGCTTTACAACAAAAGGAAGAAACTGTTGTCCAGTGATAAAAAGGCACAAATTCCCATCTGGAAAAACTCCCTCCTTAGCTTCAACAAGCAAATTAGATCACTAGTGAAAAACTCCAAAGCCAGTTTATGAATCAAAACTAGCCTCCAAAACAAAGGCTAATCACAAATCCTTTTTCAGTTACATCAGGAACCTCCATGGCAAAGCCCAAGTTTGTTCCGAATTAGTTCTTAATGGTAACACTTACACTGATCCTGTTGATTTAGCCAACCTGCTAGCAGATAGGTTCAGTGGAAACTTCACCCCCCCTCTCCCCCCAGGGCCCATTTGACATCCTCGATACTTGTCCCGCCCTCACATCTCCATATATCATGTGTTATAGGCCCTATCCACGGCAAAGAACACAGCTTCTATGGGATCTGATAGTATCCCAGGCTGTATTCTGCACCAGCTCCAGGAAGAACTAGCCTCGCCATTGAGCACCTTATTCAAACATAGCCTAAGAACAGACTTCATTCCAGCAGAGTGAACTGCCTTTGCCATCCCCTTGCACAAATGTGGTGCCACTACTGACCTTGGAAACTATCACCCCATTAGCTTGACAAGTCTGATCAGTAAAGCCATGAAGCGTATTATTATGGACCTCATAAGCAAGGGCATAGGCAATCTCCAAGCACTTGACCCAACCCAGTTCAGATTCATCAAGGGCAGATCTTGTCTGTTGAACCTGGTTGACTTTTTTGAGACTGTCACCAAAGCATTGGATGAGGGAAAGTCAGTACATGCAGCTTACCTTGACTTGGCGAAAACCTTTGATACAATACCCCACTCAGGCATCATCGAAAAGCTAACACAACTTGGTGTAAATCTCTGTCTCATCAGGTAGGTTGCTAGCTGGCTTACCAATAGGACCCACAAGGTCAAAATAGCTGCCTCCACCTCTGACAGCAGACCTGTCACTAGTGTTGTCCCCCAGGGACCTGTCCTGGGACACCTACTCTTTGGCATCTACTTCTTAGAGGTCCAGGAAAAGACAAAAGGCCTGTGGCTGACCAAGTTTGTGGATGACTGTATGTTGGGTGCTGTCATTGACTCCCCAAATTATGTTAACATACTACAAGAGGGTCTCACAGCAAGAAATGACTGGTGCCAAAATCATGGCCCCTACTGATTATCACATCAACGGCAACCCCCTAAGCACACAAGCTGTGGTGAGAAACCTAGATACACAAGTTGACAACAATTTCAAATTCAACCATCATGTAGTGGCAGTGGTCAGAAAAGCCTTTTACTTGGTTCATCTCATCAGTAAAGGGATTGTATCCAGAAAAAAGGAGGTACTACCTCTCTGTACTCCTCCCTCATTAGGCCAATAATTGAGTATAATGCCCCATTTGGTATATAAATTTGTCCCGTGGTTCTACCTGACAGAGGGGAGACAGGTGCTGATTGATCTTTCTTTTTCGGGGATAAACGTTTGTAATCCAGGGCCATTAGCCTCGTAATCTCCTATGATCCTCTAAAGATATATATATATATATATATATATATACAGATATATATATATATATATATATATATATAGATATACATACATACACACACACACACACACACACACACACACACACACACACACACACACACACACACACACACACACACACACACGCACATAATATACACTTTGTATTGAGTGGCAAGTGAAGTGGCTGGGACCATCACATGTATGGGCATCAGAATTCTTTTCTGTAATTCCCCAACTGGTACTTAGCTTTGCAGTTCCAGTCTGTCATGTGGGGGTACCTGATGTGTTACAATACGTACTCTCTTGTTCAAATGTCAGTTCCTGCAAAATTTTGCAGCTGCTAGTTGTCTCCTGCATTTGACAGATGGCAAATAAATACTAACAGGAACCATGCTTTCCTGATGCAAAGTAGGCCACAAGCCATTTAATTTGTCCTCCCTGTTGCACCTCCAAGGTATGAGTTACTAATCAAAGCTGAGTCACCTGTCAAACATGCCCAACACCTGGTACAGTATCAGTACCAGTGGGTTGGCAGAGAATAGCACAGAGGGTTAATTCATTCAATTTCCTTTTAAATGCTACCTGGATAAGAGCCTATCGCTTAACCATTCCTTCCAATTTGTGCTATATTCTCCACAGCTTGTAGAAATTGAGAGTCATACACAGAAATTTTCATAAAATGGCTTACTTTTTGAAAATTCTTACTTATCTTTGTTACAGGGCTCAGCTTATATCTGTACCTGACAATGAAAAGTTAACAGCATTAACCTGCATTCAGCGGATGTCAGCCTTCTTCTCAGCACCAGTAGTCATTTTCTATTTAAACGCTGTGTCGTATATAGGATTCCTCTGGCTATTTGCATATGTTTTAATGATGGATTTCCAGAATCTGCCTTCCTGGACAGAATATTTACTATATGTATGGGTTTTCTCCTTAGTTTGTGAAGAAATAAAGCAGGTTAGTACTACATTCATGCAAACAGTCAAGATGTTTTAGCAAACTAATTAAAAAAGTAAGGCATATCACAGAAATGGTCGATTAACAGATGGCAAGTGAAAGTTTCTTTAACAAATCTTCATTCCCTTTCATAACACAAATGTCTCTACATTTTAGTTCTTCAACTCATTTTATTGATGTACATTTTATGGCTGTCGCTGTTGCTGTACTTAAGCAAATTTGCATAAAGAAATATGCTTGACAAGAAGTGTAATTCTACTGAAATATTTATTTTGTGCATAAATTATGTACTAACTTTACAGAAGTAACTTGTAAAATGATAGTTACGATAGCTTTAGCAAGAATAAATCCATTTCAGATATGTCAGACAGCTTTTAAGTAATACCTTATGGTTAGATTTTATTGATAATCATGTTTTTTAAATTTGTTCCTGCTTGCTTCTTTTTCTTCACAGCTTATTATACAGCTGGTGTCTTCACTGAGTGGCTCAGTACTTAATATATCAATAATTATTTCCAGGTTTGTGTTATAGTAAACAACTGTCAGTTATACGTTTGTGCAGTGACATCCTTCAAAGTGACACTGCTCAAGTTATTCCAAAGAAGACTATAGTTAAACAATGATTCAGAGGACCAGGCAATGGTTGTTCATGTAAAGTAGTTATGACTCATTTAAAATTTTCATTCATTCATTCACTGTCTGGTTACCTGTTTAATCCAGTCCAGGGTTGGAAGGGAGCCATAAACTATTCTGGCTTCCAGTGGCACAAGGTAGATAAAATAATCCATAAACTAATCCAGGCATATCACTTGATGAGTGCGCAAACATACACACACACCACACACTCACACATACACACACCACACACTCACACATACATGCATGCATACACATACACACACAAACCCTGGGAAACAGCAAGCTCTGCACGGTGTGCAGGAATAGTGCAAGAGCTACTGGAGGCAATATGGTCGCCAAGAGATCAAGGAACATGCTCCCGGGATGTGCACAAGCGCTCCTGCACTATTCCTGCACGAACACAGCTCCTGCATGTTAATTACCCCATTTTCCACGGGAAAAACATGCATTGAGGTGATTTAGTGATCCAGGAAGCTGGCAGCCATCCGTGCAGGAGTAGTGTAACCTGCAGACATGTATTCGGTTAGTAACCAAGTACATTTCTGCAAACTACAAAACGGAGCCATGACAGCTCAAAATATAGGATGTATATAATGTGGAAGGCATGCCAATGGCCAAATATATGGCCAATGGCATGGAAAACCGGTTCAAAATAACAAAAAATAACTTTTATTTATTTTTTTTGGCCGATTTCGGCCATTTAAGCATAGGGCAGCGACACGCAAATGGGATCACCCCGAAAATAAAAATAAATCCTTGAAAAAAGCTTTTTAGGCAAAATCACAATTTTGCCATTATAGTCAATGGCAGACATAAGACAGCAAGGCCACTGAATAGTGATTGCTAAGGGGAAAGGCTCAGTGTTAGACTTGTAACTAGGCATTAGCAGTCAATTCTATGCAAATGAGGGGAGTGATACTGAATCACAGATTTCCCCTCATTGCTAGCCAGAACCTAACCGTGTAGGTGCAAAAAAACCATGGTTCAAGCCTAAGAGTTAGCTGACATCATAGAGGGGTGTGTCAGGCATACTGTAAGCTTACTGGAGCTCTGTCACCCAGGTTTGCCCTTAGCTTAGCAGAGCTAAGTAAGGGGGGTGCGTCTGAAGTTGCCTAGCAGTCTTTACATTGCCTAAACAGGTGTGTGCGCCACGCACCGGGTTTTAAACAAAAAAAAAAAAATTAAACTAGGAAATAGCAGCTCTGTTCACATCTGAGCACTGAGTTTGTGCAACATGCCTCTGGGCTTAAACAGGAAGGCAATGGGAAGGGAAAACAGCAGTAGGAAGGTAATTGAGGAGAACTAGCATAGCTGGCAGGTGAAATGTATCAGAATCAGCCAATTACACAGACAGTAGCCCAGCCCAGCACACTACTATAATCTATCCAAACACCTTTCCCTCTGTTTTTCCCCACAACCTCTACACCACCAGTTTACACAAACAGGGAAATTTTACCTAACAAAAACAACAAAATGATAGGGGCTGCTTTTGCTCTCATAAATTAACATGTGGAAGAGGCTGAAGGTGGTGAGGATGAGAATGCTGATGATGACCAACCCACACTGAGGAGAAGGAGAAGAGTGTACAGACCCAGGGTAACCTACCAGAGGGCTACATGAACTGGAGATAGTGAAGCGCAATAGGGTGGACAGGGACCTCCTACAGCAAATTGTTGAGCTGTGCTAGCCATACCTCACACACAGAACCAACAGAGGGGAACCCATCCCAGTGGATACCAAGGTATGTGTAGGCTTAAGAATACTAGCCACAGGTACCTTCCAAAGTCCAACTGGGGATATCATGGGGATCTCACAAGCATCAGCATCCAGGGTACTCCACCAGTTCCTGGATGCCATGTCAGCACATGCCTGTGAGCACATATATTTTCTCAACACCTGTGAGGCATTGACCAGCAATATGTGTCTCTTCCACTAAATAGCAGAATACCCTGAGGTAGTGGGTGCCATAGACTGCATGCACATACACATCAAAGCACCATCTGGTGAGCGGGGTAGAGTCTACATAAACTGCAAGGGCTTCCCCTCTATCAGCTGTCAGGTCGTGAGCGATGCCCATGGCATTATAATGAATGTGTGTGCTGGCAGCCCTGGAAGCTATCACGACTCCCACATCTGGCATATGACACATCTGTACCAGAGATTTGCCAATGGAGACATCCCATGTGGCCACCTAATGGGGGTGCTGGTTACGCACTTGATATGTGGCTGATGACACCCATCAAAAATGCAGAAACACCCGAACAAGAATGCCATAATGAGGCACACGCACAGACCAGAATCATAATAGAGCATGTGTTTGGGATGCTCAAGTCACTGTTCCGGTGCCTAGACATATCCGGTGGAGCCTTGCAGTACTCCTCAGCTACATGTACCCAAATTGTCATTGTATCTGCCATGCTACACAATATGATCCTGTGGAAACAGCTGCAGCAGGAATAGCATGGGGTAGGGCCACATAGCCCCCCACCATTGCCAATGCCAGCACAGGCACAGAGTGACTTGGAGGAAGAACAACCTGTGCCTTCCCCAGCAGGCAGAAGGAAGCGTGCCCAGTATGCCCAGGCCTTGGCAAAGAGACAACACATAGCACATACACTGACAAGGTAGGAACCCAGGGAATGACACCTCTCTCCGACTCGCACATACAGTAAAAGGGATGCCAAATATCACACTACCTGTGCTTAACCATACATAGGGAGTGTGCTATGTGCAAACGACATAGTCAGCCTCCCAGCACCATCATCAGTCCTTGCAGTGCCGCAAGGTAAGTAACACTCACTATCAATTGCTGAATGTAGTAGTATGTTCTGTTACCTGTATCTATGGTATGCATGTGAGCACATTAGCGAATCGGGTGGCTGAATGGGATGGCAGCAGATAGTAG
The DNA here is from genome assembly GCF_019279795.1 of Protopterus annectens. Taxonomy (NCBI): domain Eukaryota; kingdom Metazoa; phylum Chordata; order Ceratodontiformes; family Protopteridae; genus Protopterus; species Protopterus annectens. The sequence goes on from NC_056728.1 coordinate 43,659,570, forward strand.
ACACCTATATCGGCAGCATGAAATCTTTAACAAATACTGGTGTCAACATAGTAGGCAGTACTAGACAAGGTGACAAAACCCACTACAGGACATGTGGTGGGCCAAATGTGTGTCCATAGGACATGCACATGCATGTCAGTGAGGCTCATATACCCAACAGCAGTCTCAGCCAGCAGGACAGGTGTAGACAAACACAAAGAAAGGCTGTGGAAAGGCATCTGATTGATGGCTATGGAGGACAGCCCCCCTACAGACCTACACAGACAGACTACAACAGGTCAGGCAGCGTGATGTTAGTTCTGAAGGGTAAGAAGTCTGAAACTGAAATGTAGGTCAATAAAACCTAAGATCACACTGATACGCCTCTAGTCTGATAGGTCAGAATGCAGAATGAAATGGAGTACCTGAAATATCAGTACAGTCATAGCAAATGTTTACAGTTGTCAGGTGTGCCCCCCCCCCACAATCCTATTTAGAAATTTTGTAACATGTACATGTAGGTATAATAACAGTGGAGCACAGATTACCTGAGCTGGCCAAAGTAGCAGGATAGATTGTAGCACATGTACAATATGCAGGGCTTTGTGTGTTAGGTTGTTGTGTGTTGTATATTGTGTGAAAGTGGTTAGCATGTAGGCATGGAGGGCTATGGAGGGTTGTGTCCCAGTGGCCAATGGCCAGTACTGTTGATGACAGGTCCAAGTTCTCACAACTGCAGTGCCAAACACAATGCATCCCAGCAAGACACAATCCAGCAGTAATCCATACTAATTGTTCGGATGTAATATCTGTCACCATCTGAAAGATGGACATGTCATGAATATGGGCCCAGACATACAAACAGTACACAGGTGGAAGTACCCTAGACAGAGAGTGTATAAAATGTTACTGTCAAATGGACACACCTTAGGAATTGTGCATACAGGTTAGCAGCACATTAGTTGGCTGTGTAGTATGGAATACTGATGTCATCTGGCCAAACACTGGCAGACCACAAAAGGCACATGTATGAAGTACTGAGAAACTACTGATGTCCATGCACAAGCCAGCATAAGTATAATGCCACGTGTATATCTGTGAGTCAACTGCAAGTAGCTTCTATAGCACACATGCACCCAGCTCACATCACAATCAGCCACACGTACCTCACAGGTCTTATCCCTGCTGTTGGGAATAAGTACAATATGACCCCCACCTCTGTATGGAAATAGCCACAGAATGCTGAAGAGATGTCCCATGCAGATGTGTCCCTAGCTGTAAGCAGCACCCTGCCAGCATCCACACCAATGGATCAATAAGGACAGAAACAATTGACATTAACACCTTGCACACCTACCCTGTCTCCACAGGGGAATATAGTGGCTTGCAGCCTGGGACTGTAAGAGTGACACAATGCACTGGCCTGCTACAGATGGCCTGCATCACTACCAAATGCCCTACAGTCCTCTATCAAAGGCCTGTTTCTTACCCATACTGCCAATGTATGTTATCTCATGGTCTCCCAAATAACAACATAACACAGTCCACAGAACACAAATACAAGGCCATGTCGACAAATCCCAGTAGCATGCCCACCATGTCCTACTGCATGAACTGTGGATCAACCCCTAAATACTTCTGGGATGAAGTGATAGCTATAGGGATACTTATCAGATAATGTTTGCATAATGTTCAGAAGAGGATAGAGAGGGGGGTAGAAGCATGGACGCCATGGAGTGTGTGAAGTCTGAAACTCAGATGTGTGCACATACTATCCCTGCCTGCAAACACAGGAATGGGTAACTACAAACCAACTCGTAAACCACAATGTGAAGGGGTAATGACCAGAAATATGAGCCCTGCCTCTGGGTAACCTGTGTGAATCTGTACAGCTATGAGGTATGGCCACAGCAGGATATGGCCATACTGTCACGTCGATGGATGTACAAGCATGGGATCCTCAACCACCACAGTACCAAGGTGCTGAACCATTTACACAGACCCGTTAGCAAGTGTCTGCAGCTCCCCCTCCAAAATGGCATGATTGTGCAAGAATATGTAGGCTGCAGACTGCAATACTGGACACAGCTTCATTCATCTTGTGTTCCCCAGGAAATTACTGCAAGCAAATATATATACCTGTCAGTAGTTGATGACATAAAACATCACAGTGTAAAACAGTACATATGTCTGTATATCTCTGCTAACACCAAAACCATGTAGCAGAAGCATCACAGACACAATTAGTTACAGTATCTCACAATCCTTTGCCCATTGTGACCCCATATTGTCAACCGATCTACAGATATCCTGCAGAAACTGTTTGCTAGCTGTAGGTGTAGAACACAAAAGCCTGCACTGAAGTACAACCTACCTGGAATGGATTCACACATTCAGTACAGAAGGTCATACTGGGCATGCTCCCACACTTAGAGAAACCAAGCCCATTTCTGACAACATAATACTGAAAGGTCATACTGGGCATGCTCCCACACTTAAAGAAATTAAGCCCATGTCTGGCAACAACAGTGGACTATACATATCGGTCAGTCACAGATGTTTGTGCACACACTCCACATGGCACACCAGTCATGCTTTGCACACACATCGGATAGGAATACACACATATATCCAATGACAACACACTATAATAGGCCAAACATACACATACATAGATGTGTGGAAGAGAATGACAAACAGTGACAAACAGCTTCCTGTCATGAGGCCTATCCCACCCAGCACACATCCAATTGGCCAATACCACATGATGTGCAAATGTCTATCACTGTAGACATTTGCTTCTGGTAGCCCTCAGCACTATAGTGTCTGTGGTGCTTGTGATAACTGTGTAACATGACTGTACAAGTCATTATTCATCTAGCAGCTGTATACATGTTCCTGTTAAATGTAAACCTGTGCGTGACTGAGTGCTGTGCGTGTGCTCCCAGGCGAATGGTTTATGGACCATTCACACACACTGCACTCCCCATTGCCCTACTTTAGCAAGCCTGCTGATGTCATTCACCTTAAAATACACCTTTGGGGAAGGGCTATCCCTGTAAGCTCTGTGGTGTGTGCTATAACTGTGTAATACTATAGTGTGATGTACTAGTGAGGTAGGAGTTCTAATCCCAGACATGGCAACTGGGAGTCTGTGTGTGTGTGTGTGTGTGTGTGTGTGTGTGTGTGTGTGTGTGTGTGTGTGTGTGTGTGTGTGTGTGTGTATATGTTTGTCATTGGTATCCTTTGTGGAGTTAGCTGTGATTGTGTAATAACAGGACTCATTGTGGGACGGGTTTTGCAAATTTCTTATATTGAGGACCTACTATATGTCACAATGTCCACCTTACAAGGACAACAGATGTCAAACAGCAGAGAGGCTGGTGTAGACAATCCATACTCCCTACATATGACATTATGGATTGGGGAACAATATAGGCAACCCTTGTATTACCCAGAGAACACTCTCCACCCATGTCTCATACACAAACACACTTGGCTAGGCAACAACCACTATGTTGGTAGTTCCCTGCATATTGCCCACAAATAATAACCACAGTGTGTTTGCAGTTGACTACAGAGGACATGGCACCCTGATCCATTCCTACAATAGGCAAATAATTGCTTACAGTGGTCCTTTGCTATGTTCCCCACTGGACGCCTGCAACAACTGTAGAGTCAGCAAATGTAACCCACAAAAGAAATACCATGCCTTATACACATGCCCTTTATGGACGGATGCCACTAACACCAGTGAATACCTGTATCATGCTGTCAATGTAGGTGCAGGATCACCCTCAGTTCCATAGCCAGTTCTCACCACATGAGGTCAGGAATGCCACATCAGATGATAACAATCTGTCCACACAACATGCCCCAGGCACCCCAGGTACACTTTCACATGTCACAAAACATGCATGTGGGAAATGTGCACAACCATGACACCATCCATGTTATGGAATATAGAACACATACATGGCAAGTACTGCATAGCACTAGCCACCCACAATAGTAACCTAGATGAGTGGATGGTGAATACAATACCCACCTGTGTGGGCCAATCCAGGGACTACATCCTTGAGCCACACTGCAGTCCATTGTCAAGTGGCCTGATGCCAAGGTATGCCCTTTGCCTAGCCTTGTACAGCCTTTTGGCACAGTCAGTTACTACACACCTGTGAAGCAATGAACCCATGCATGTCATTACTAGCAAATCTGTGTCTGTGTGTGTGGAGATTAATGATTTGGAAGCCATTCATACTCACTACACCTCCCATCACCCTACTGTAACTTGCCTTCTGATGTCAGTCACCTTGACATACCCTTTGCCCATATATCAGCCTGATAACCTCTGTGGTGCATGTGATACCTGCGTAATACTGTAATGTAGCAAACTAGTTAGTAAGGAATTCTAATCCTGACCCTGCCAACTGTGATAATGTGTGTGAGTCCCTGAGAGTGTGTGGTTGTGTCTTCCTTGACACCTGCTTTTGTGGACATGCACTTGTACCACATTTACCTTATCCCTCCTTTATCACTGTTGCTGATGTCACTCACCTTCAAAGATACCTTTGAACAGCTCTCCAACATGTAAGCACTGTGGTGCATGCAATAACTGCATGAAAATGTAATAGCAATACATAGGCAAGGGTTTGTAACCCCATACTGGTAAGTGTGTGACACAAACATGCTTAGCTCTTATTCTCCTACCCCCTTCCTTTCTTACTTTGTTGCTCTCTCTCACTCCCTCTCTGGTGGATGTGGAAAAGTACACCTGCTTTGCTTAGGCAGTAGCTTGTGTTTTTTAAGTGATGCTCATGATCAGCTGATGGCGTGTGCACAAATTTCAGTCCTCCACTAGCTGTTTGCATGAGGAACAGCTGTGGTAACATTCCCATAGCCAATTGCATGGAAACACATTCCTATAACTAGGAACATCATGTGGGTGTTGGCCCTTTTCATTCACTGTGAGCAGAACTTCATGTCGGTGTTTGGCAAACAGCATCACAGAGGGTAGTGGGATATACCTCTTACAACATACACTGTGGAGACAGGTCAACAAACAAGAGGGGATGTTCCAGACATGAGGACAGAATGTAAGTCTTGCTCTTCTACATTTGAAGTAATGTTGGTTTAATAGGGTTTGTGTGGATATGGCTGGTCTACATGATTAAATATACGTCATGACAGTGCTATGTGGTTGAGGAAACTCTCACCTTAAGGGCTATCTGCTGACAGGCTAGTGTTTGGAGTCTTACATGTGTTGTGTTGCTCACACATGACCTTTCTTTAGAAATCCAGTAGCATACTCTGAGGATTGCAGTCAGTACATGGTGACAGCCATGGATGTTACTGACTTCATATCCCTCAGAAGACATATGTCACAACAAACCATATTACACCAGTAAATTTATGAGTTTAACACAGCAGCATGTCAATATTGGCCATGTGTTTGTGACTCCAACCACAACTTGTCAACGTTTGTACATATGTCATGCAGTAAGAGGTGCATATGTTCAGTACACCATTATTTACTGACATCATACCTGACATCATACCTGATAACAAGCCAGTGAGATATCAGACTGCTAGACATGTTATGTATAGTAGGGCTTATTTTTGAGGAAAAAACCTGGACACTCTGTTGCAGTGTGTACAGTAGTGAGGTCTGTGTACTTATGGTGATTGTCGACAGAGTGTGTATTGTGAATATGTACCTTGGCCTGTGTACAGACTGTGGTAGATGTCATTGTTCTTGGTCCTGTTCTATCTGATGTTGCATGCTTCTCCAGTGTATGGTACCCTATCACCATATATGTTTGTAGGGCCAAACCAACACATGCCCCATACCACAGTCAGGCATCGGAATACACTGTGTATTGGTCAAGTATATGTAGGGTTAATGTGTGAGTGGCACATATGAGGATGGTGTTGATCACACAGTCCATATACTGGAATATTAAGCACACTTACCATATGTGACTGTGGCTGTGTTCAGATTGGTTGTGGGTATGTGTTTTTTACATACATACATATATGTATGTGTGTATATATATATATATATATATATATATATATATATATATATATACACATACACATACATATATGGATATATATGCATATATATATATATATATATATATACATACACATACATATATGGATATATATGCATATATATATATATATATATATATATATATATATATATACGGATTCATTTCAGAAGCTCAAAATACTGAAATCTCGAATTTCAGTATCTTGAGCCCAAGAAGTCGAATCCACAAAACAACGAAAAGTAAAAACCGTGAAAATCAAATCCTTAAATACCGGAAGTTTTGAGTTTCGCGGTTTTACTGCACACACACACACACACACACACACACACACACACACACACACACACACACACACACACACACACACACACACACACCATCCACCACACAAACACACACAATCACTCTTCTACATGAAAGCAGGGGGGAAAGCCTCCCTGCACCCCCCATGTGGGGGGCTGGACCCCCCCCTACTAAATATCCTCACTTCGAGGTCAAACTACATACAAACACACACAAAACACCACCACACAAGCTACTTTCTCTTTGCACATACACACCACAGCAACAAAACACACTGATACACAACACAGCCCCTACCCAAACCCCTTAACACACACACTTACCTGAATACATGACCATAGCGGAACTTTAGAAGCACGAAATTCAAAACCTCTGGTATTCAAGGTTCTGAATATTGTGCTTCTAAACTTTCTCTTTTATGTGGATTCAGATTCTTGGCCTCGAAATACTGAAATTCGACATTTTAATATTTTGAGTTTCTGAAGGGAACCCATATATACATATACATACACACACACACACACACACATATATATATATATATATATATATATATATATATATATATATATATATATACACACATATATACATATATATATATATATATATATATATATATATATATATATATATATATATACACACACATATATGACATACATACATATATATATATATATATATATATATATATATATATATATATATATATATATATATATATATACACACACACACACACATATATATATATATATATATATATATATATATATATATATATATATATACACACACACACACACACACATATATATATATATATATATATATATATATATATATATATATATATATATATATATATATATGACCATATATATAACGCAATATACAGATGTATATAAATAAATATATATGTGTATGTACATATACACATATAGCTACATATGTATATATATATATATATATATATATATATATATATATATATATATATATATATATATATCCATATCCTTGTCATGTGTAAACATGACTGTTGTATATACCTTCCCAGATATATCACACCATATGCATCTGTATATTTAGATATAACAACATATGTGATTCAACAGTAATATCACTAACAAGTACTAAACAATTGTAGAAGTCAAAGCAGTTGTTCAATACTATTCAGTATGTGTACTGACAGATATACTGGAAAAAACAACAGCTGTCTTCACAGCTGTGATAGCTTAGTGGTTAACTGCTGTGACTATAGTGTCCAGGGTTCAAGACCTGCAAGGGCTGTTTATTTTGTTGCTGGGCAGAACAAGGGCTGTTGGATACAGAGTGGTTAAGGCAGTTTTGAACAGCTTTTAGTGGGTTTGTGAGGGTTTGCACAATGGTAAGCACTGCTAACATACGGTTAAACAATAAAGGTACCTACACCATTTCAGCTTCGCTTACCAGTGTGCAAATCTGCTTAGCATTCATATTGTAGCAATGCTAAGCATGGCTCAGCCCTGGTAACCTGTGCTCACTTTCAGGTTTGATAAAATAACAGGGTAATGACATTTCTATTAAGTGTATTTAATTCCATGTACATAACATGCGTCTATGTGCTGTCATTACAGTAGCAAGGGATATGAGTCTACTGTCTGAAACACCTGGGTATATATGGCTTGTACAACACTCTTTTCCATTTAAATGTGTTTCATACATGGGTATTATCCCAGGTTATATGCAGTCACACTGGCATGTAGTGTATCATTATGTTACTACTGTTGACATCTCATTCCCAAGTAAGAGTCGATTGCAGATTGTAATCCTGGAACCAAACACCTCTGCATCCAAAGATGAACTCTGAGTCCTGATTATCGTGTTCTTGGTGTGTGAGCTGTGTGTCATTAAGTATTTGCTACTGGATATTGATCTGACATGTGAATATTAACTGTAGACTACTGTGTGCATAGGACATGTCATTGAGGGCTGCTGTCATGTAGTAATGGCATACCTATCAGTGTCCATATGTTAACACAGTCATCCTACTGCATAACCAGTTGTCTAGCTGATGTCTGTCTGTCCTCTGTATAGATGTGGGGACTCCATCTTGGCTGCATACAGGCAATCTATGCTTGAGTGACACTGACATGTCTGCCCAGCTGTGTTATGAATTCCACAGCTAGGAATCCACACCCTGTAAGTACCACATGCTATGGATACCTCAACTACACTACCACAGTCAACAGAACATGCTTGTGTACAGGTCTCTAAGACAGACACTGACCATGTTATGTAATACATGTCAACTGGAGCACCTCACTGGCCCTCTGCAAGAGGCAACCAGATGATTGGATGTTGCATGGAACTCTCACCCTGAGGATCACCCCTGTGGTATCTGTTGATAGATGGCCTTTTGGCACATGGCAGGGGTCATGATACCACTGTACACACATCCACTACATTTTCCATCTCTCCATAGACAACAGCCTGGTACACACCTATGAACACCTGCACCAATGGACCCCAGTAACCAGAAATGTGTATGTGTACATTACTGAGAATAACAGTGTCTGTGTGTTTGTAGACCTGTAATTGATAATTCCCTGAAGCCCTTCACACCCACTGCACCCCCATTGCCATAGTTAGATGTGGCTGCTGCTGTACCGGACATTACATGTACCTTGTTACACTCTTCACCCTAAGGGCTACCTGGGGCTTGCAGTACCAGCACAACATTGTTGTACAAATGAGTTGAGATGCATGGGATACCCTCTGCATTCTGGCAAGTGTGTGTATGTGTACATGTGTGTATATTTGTAGGATACAGCATTCTGAGGCCACATTCTCCTAATACATTACACCTTGCCACACAGTATTAGGGATAGTGATGTTGCTGACCAGAAAAGAGACATGGCAATGCATCACCCTACTATCCCTGTGGCATGTGCATTAGATGCATATCCCTGTAGTAGCACTCTTGGGATAGACAAGGGGTTGTAGTGCAGTCCTGGTCAATGTGTGATGGTGGGTATGTCAGAGTATTATCATGGGTTTCAGTGCGTACAATATCCACTGTGGAGTGCAGGTGCTGGGTATACTATTTTTACACCATGGTTCCCCCAGTACATGTCCCGTGTTCTACTGTATGAGCACCACTGTCACCATCAACCATACAGGTAAATGATATCACTATCCAGCCAAGTTATGCATGTGCTGTGTGCAACGTATCTGTAACAGAATGGACACACTGACAAGGTAGTTAGCACTAATAAGCCCAGGTCTCTCAGATGTGTGTATGACTGTTATGTGTTTGTCAATGTGTATATAACAGTATGTCACACTATGTATTGTCCATAAACAACCAGTACATCCCCCATTACCATACTGTACAGGCCTGTGGATGTTCTTCATGCCATAAGTAACCTGGAACACACCTCATCCTAAAAGCTGTGTGGTGTGTGCAATTAAGGCCACACACACATCAGTAGCACTACATACCCAGGTAGTGGGTTCTAATCCCAGTGTTACCAAGTAAGAATGTGTGTGTTTGTGAAGGAATCTAATTCTGTTTGCAGAATATACATGTCGCGGGAGGTAATCTGTCTGAGAACTGCCTGGCAAATGCTAACATTTCACAGGTATCATCCTGTGGAAATACATTCCATCACAACTAGTGGTAGATGTGTAAATGCCCTCTTCCCCACTGTATAGGTGTACAGCGATACTGGGGTTGGTATATATAGCTTGGTGTGGCTCTTGTGGACACAGCCACCATCATTGCAGTTACTGTTGAGTGTATCCCCTTGCTTAGCAGGCTGTAATACTGTACAGTTCATGTTAACAGGTTAAGTAGTTATCTATCATACTATCTGCAGTTTCTACAGCACCTCACACCCTCCAAAGGGTAGGGCTGTGCCACCCACATCAGCACACCTATGTTTACCGAGTTAAGGATTGCACTACATTGGGGAAGGGAACATATACCCTGTCAGTACCATCATCAATGACATTAAACTAGCAGACTACTTATTTCCCAATGTGTTGTTGTGCCTATTCTGTCTTGGTGGAATTACATAGGCTAAAATCGGTTCCTTGCACAGGTACATACATCCATGTGGTCAGTATTTTCTGTGTATTGCATCAACACCACAGCATCTGTGTGTGTTATACACAAACATGTGGTGTGTACCGCCCAGTACACTTACAGTTGTCCACTGTAGAAGGGCTGGTGACATCAGCCACCATGCACTCACCTGTATACACCCCCCAGACCTATCAGCCATGTGACACATGCAGTAACTGTTATACAGACCTGTGACATGTGTTCAACTGTACCCAGGATATGGCACAGTGAAGGTGTCACCACAGTGTCATACTCCATGTAGGATACAACAGCAGACCATCATCCTGCTGACATGAGGACACCTACAACACAATTGGAATACATTATGGAGACCACAATCATTCAGTGTTAATAACAGTTATAATGTATCATGGCTGGATAGCTACACTTCCTGACATGTAAGTATTAAACTTTACTGCTGACAACATGTTACACAGCATTACATTGGTACACCATAATACAGTCACCCTGTGCATCAGAGCCATATTAGCCTGTCCCTGCATCGATGTTATGGATGACAGGGATGTGGCACAAGTATCATCATATGCACAGGGTGTGTTGTTGGTTTGCCAGAGACCTAGGCTGAGCCATATGTTTAACACCATGTGTGTGAGTGAGGGGGTTTAATTATTAATTGGGCTGTTATGATGTGGTGTGTGTCGGTATGGGGTTGCCTTAGCTGTGTTGGTAATATGTGTGTGTATGCATGCACACAGTTCTGCCATGTGGCTGCCCTACACAGGGGTTTGTTGGAAAGCTGCAGACTGCACCTGGCAGGGTGTGCAGTTCACCATCTCTGGTCATGGACATGAGAACTGTGCCTGCCAGGGGTTCCACGGGCACCACCAGGTACAAGCCACAATATGGTTCTCTCCCCTGATGATGACATATGTCCACTGGAACCAGGTCCCTCTTGGGACTGGCCAGGGCCATGTGCATGTGGCCTGCTGTGGTGTGGTGTGGACAGTGCCCTCCTGTAGTGCTGGGGCTGGTACTGCCACTACGGGAGCGGATCTGTGTTCTGGCAAGTCCATGTTGACCTCCAGCTGTTGGTATTGCTGGCCTACATCCACATGGCCATCACACCACTCCCACCATATGCTCGAGCACAGACATTCCACGGTTGAGGATTCCCACCATCTCACCCAACCATCTATCCATGACCTCTGCAAAATAATGGAGGGCACCTGCAAGATCACGGATGTTGTTAGTAACAGCTAAATGATTAGCCCTTTGCAGCCTCAGAGCTTGTCTGGTTTACCATTCCATACATGCCTGCACCTCCATGATGGCCTGAAACATGCATCTGGTGACACCAGATGTGGCACTTCTGCCAGGGGTATGATGACCAGCAGCCCTCTGTCAAGCACCCCTGTACATCTGCCTTTGTGGGACTCCACTGGACATTCGGCTATGGCTGCTGTGTCCAAACACACATGCCATAGATACCACACTGCCCTGTCCCATGCCACCGATCACCAACTGTCCCTCAGCTATGGCCACTGATGATGGGGTATGTATAGGCAATGTGACTGTGTGCAGAGATGGGGTGGATAACAGTGGGATGTCAAATGATGGTGCAGTTCCAGCCCCTGACAACCCCACCTTTGCCTCAACACACCTATCATCATATTCAGTTTCTGTATGGACACTGTCAGATTACCTGCAGGAGGGAACCTGACCCACCTCGCCACCTGTGAGGGGAAAACAAGAAATGCACTTTAAGACCTGTACGTCATTGCTTAACAGTGTATACACACACACACACACACACACACACACACACACACACACACACACACACACACACACACACACACACACACACCCTGAAACTCCACCATGCTACTTACCTGTCCTTGAGTTTACAGAATTTCCCTAGTTTTTTCTTTTATTTTCCCCATCCTGCATCAGTCTTGAATAATTATAGTCAATAATATCAATCATTAACATATCATTTTTCTAATTGCTCGGAAAAGTGATCACAAAACATGACCTGTTACTCCATTAACTCTTTAACTTGATTGGAGTCATTTTTTCAAAGACTCCTTGATGTCATCAAGTGTTCACCCTGGTTTTGTCCAGACATCTTGAGTATGGCCCCCATATGTTATGCTACTGCAATCAGTCAATAATGTCACGCACTGGAGTTTCATACTGTTGTTCAGTAGATGCAAGATCTGTTTCTCTATTAACTTTTTATGTGGGCTACAGTATTATTTGGAAACAATCTCTGGTGTTGTCTAGTAATTCCTCAATGCATCTTTAGTGCTGCATACTTTGGTATTCTTTCAACTTTTTGCTGATTGCAATTAAAAAAGTATCCTTGGTGTCTAGTTTTCCCTCCTAATGCATCTTTCATGCTGCAGACATTATTATTCTACCAGCTTTACTGTGATTACATTCCTGGTGTGTAATGTGTCTGTCCATTTCCATCTACTGCACGATTTCTAAGGGAAGTTGAGAGGTATGAACAACCCCACACTCACACATGTGCATACATGGACAGACACACATACACACATGCATTCTACATACATCATCTCCCTTCCACTTCACCAGATAGCACTTACAGACAAATTCACCCCCCACCCCACCCCACACACACGCACACAAACACACACACACACACACACACACACACACACACACACACACACACACACACACACACACACATTCTTACAGGTGAGATTGCACAAAGATATTACACACAGACCTCTCATTACCCATCTGTCAACATGCATGACATATGGCACTCAGCAGCATGCAGTGCAGCTATAGTCAAGCTCTGTTACCAACATTATACATCTCTGTGATGCATGGGTTGTGTTAGTAGGTGATGTCCCTCCCCTGGAACACACTGCACCCATGTGCACAATATTGCTGTGCACCTGTTCAACACCCTGGCATGTACTGTGCACCATACCTCACAGGTGTACACACCATTGCAGAATGTGTATATGTGTGTCAGTTATGTTTGCTCTGCTGCTCACAGCCCCTATGTGTTTGACAGATGTTATTTGTGAATGCCTGATGTCTGATTTACAGATCTCATTATCAGCGGTGCATGTATGACCAATAAAATACAATTACACTTACGACCTTCAAACCTTACCATGGTTATGGGGAGTATACACACCCTTATTGATATGGCACCCTCTTCCCTGATATGCCATGGGGCCACATTACTGCATATGTTAACATTACACAAACCTGATATGTGACATATGACCTGTGCAGTCAAATGCAGTATCAAACAAATGTGTTGGTTGTGCAAATGCTCACTGAGATGCATACAATTTGTGGGCACATATGTGTGCACACCCTTATCATGATGGTTTGTTGCACCAACTGTTATGTGTACTACAGCAGACACTATTCCTGGAAGGGGTATACTAGCATGAGCCATCTGAATTTGCCAGTATTTGGTCACTCTGCCCTACAAATGTCCCCAACTCTGCATAATTGCAAGGTCAACTCATGTGCACAGCCCTTGGAGGCCACACAGTGCCAACACTATTGCTATGGAGTCAGGGTTATGTCTGCCACAATTCATGACCTTGACTGTGTGCAGATACAGCCATTCTTAGCAAGCTTTGGATCTCTGCTTCAGTGCACTGTTGTGTTTCAGGATGACACTACCTCCCCATCCGCAGCCTTTTTGCAGATGCTTGACAACTATGGCCTACACACACATGTCATTTTGCAGTGTCCCAAACTCTGGACACCATGTGTGCCGACCTAGTCCCTGCTAATGAATGGCAAACATACAGGTGTACACTGGCACCAGCAAGGTACAGATGGGGATGATGGGCCTGAGGTGGGGTGAGGTGTTGGTTGTGCAGCACATGTATCTTAATTGATACTGTCTGTAGGTTTCCAACTTGGTCTTGGTACAACAGTACACATTGCAATGCATGCCTTTGGTGGACTTTTGCTCTTATGCATATGCTACCTGTAGAGAGCCCTGGCTGATATTTCCTGTGGTACAGCTGTCCCATCTGATTACCCTAACCCATGGGCCACACTTATGCAGCGTCCAGGCAATTGCCGACACAGGTACTGCACAGCCAGTACTTGCTAGACAGTCCTGCAACTCCCTCAGTGTTGTGGCATGTTACTAGGCAGCCTGCATGACCAGTTTGCAGCATGTGTCATCATCTGTCTTGGATGGCCATCTGTTTATTTTCTACATTAATCCTGTCCCATACATCCTTGCCACATACATGACTGTCTGCACTGTTTGCCATGGTATATGCAATGGTGGGGTAAGGCTACATGTTCAAATCCTGGGTGCTACCTGTTTGGTATGCGATCCATTCCATGGCTTGTAAGATGTGTGCAAGCCACAGATGCCTCTATTGCAGGTAAGTGGGCACATTTGATGGCCAAACATCTTGGACAGCAGATCATTTCTTGGTGTGACATTGAGGACCTGTACTTGCTGGAAGGTCCATACTCATGAAGAGTACATGCTGCAATACCTCAAAAGCTGCTTCCACAATATGTCTTTGGAGTGTATGCACACACATGCTTCCAGTGTTTGTGAAGTTATGTATTTCCATATTTGCTGTCCTAACATAGGATTCCATATTACAAATTCATTGCTCATGTTAGGACCACATTACAGGTTGTAAGGGTTGTGGAATGCGGTATTGTGATATGCCATAGTGTAGATCTGTAACAGTTGCCATTGTAATAGTGGTATATACACTGTTGTAGCACTGTATAAGGATGATGTTTCAGACATGCCCCTACTGTAGGCCATTTGTCCCACCATTATGTTCATCTCTGTACACACATCTTGAAATGACAGGTTGTTAGTTATATTGCAGGACTCTTACATACCCTTCAGATATGCCACCATGGTGATCACTGTGATACATTTCAGTTAACAACAACAATAAGTGAACATGCACACCATGCATTATGGGTAGGTGTTTTAAATGTTTGCATGGAATATACCATGGCCATAACATGGCCGGTATATTGGCAAACCTGAACAAACACCATACTCACCAGCTACAGGCTGCTGCCCCAGAGGTATACTAGAGGGACCTACATGGTTGTGTGAGAGATGTGATGTCAATAGCCACACCTTTGGCATTGGTACAGGGTAGGAGCAGCATTACAGTACATCAACAGTACAAACCAAAAATACTACAGATTATGCACATCTGTTTATTACTGCAATGCAACAACAGACTATATATATTTCATCTCACATATGCATGATTAAACTCTACAGATGCAGATTGATACGCAACAGTGGTCTACTGATGTGCCCTGTGGCCTTACCTGAACACTCCTCATCCATTGGGTGGGTAACACCCACCTCCATAATGCTCTCCGCTGGGTCTTGTATTTGCAGGCAGGCAGGTGCCCCAAGGCTGGCAAAGAGCTCCTCAGCATGTGTCAGGGGTGCTGGAAGGTATGACCCCCCCATGGCAAGCTGGTCCCTCCTAACCACAGCAGCACGCCGACTGGCATGGCGGAGTAGATCAGTGCACTGATGTCGGACCTGCTCATAACTGTGGTTATGCAGGCCGATATCGTTTACCCTGTGGACAAGATTGTTCCACAGGGTGATCCCCTTAGTTCTGTCAGGATTTTTGTAGGTTCAATTGGTGAACAACTTACTTTTTACTGATTGTTTGTTTGTTTTCTTCTTTCTCTCTCACTCTCTGTCTCTCTCCACTACAGGGACTGAGCTGCTTTGAATAGATTGCAGCATGGATTTTGTAGGTGATGCACATGATCAGGTGATGGCCTCTGCACCAAACAGTCTCCACCACTTGCTACCTGCATGCAGCCAGCTGTATAGTACTTCCAATTACCACTGTCTTGGCAACCCACTACTATAAATTACTTAAAAATGTGGGCGTTGTCCCTTTACCTTTCCTGTTTGGAGAACATCCTTCCTGTATGTGGGCAGCATTGTTACAGACAGCAGGTAACAATACCTTTTACAACAGGACTTGCAGACACAGGCCAACTTCATATTTGCATAAGGTTCCAGATCTACAGACATTGTGAGTCGTGTTGTTATAGGCATTGTATGCTGCTTGTTTTACAGGGTTTGTGTGTACATACTAGTTTAGTATGGAATACAGTCTGTCTGTATAGCTCTCAACTGTGGGCCTAACCACATGATGGCCAGAGGACTGGCTGTTATGTTTTGTCTGTTCACCACACAGGTCTTGCACCAGATATATCACTGGCATTCTGTCTGTTGAGTGCTAGCAGTACATGGCTACATCCATTTGTGTTTCTGACTTCATATTCATGAATAAGGGTATGTTACAACCAATCCTGTAACACCAGCAACTTGCAAATATGGCCCTGTGTTTCAGCCTCTGTCCTCCACCTATATACCAGGCTTTGTCCATATGGCATGCAGTAAGAGGTTAATAGTGGCCTATCATTATGTTGTGCTGGCATTTCTGCCATCATTCCAGTGATGTTGTGGTCCCAGTCACATATTGTGGAGTAAGGTCCATATATATGTGGGCTACAGCTGGACAAAACATGTGTGTACTTGTACAGTCCAGAGGCCAGTGTGTTTAACACTGTTATATGCCCTTGTAAGTCACTCTATGAGGGAGGGGCATGCACCATATATAACCTAGGCTGTTACAAGATGTGAAGGATATCAGTAGTAAGAAACCTTAAGATATATGGCTGTACATTTTCATACATTCCTCCTTGGGAACATCGGTGGGCTTACAGACAGTTCTGTTTGTCAGTGTGATGGTGATGTTTAAAGTTAAGCATTGTTATGCAACAGATACATCTTCATTGTGACAACTTAATTTAGGGGTTGTGTACAGAGCATCTGCCTTACTTACTGTTGATTGATTCTTATCTTCTGGGCCAGTGTTTCTTTACTGTTGTACTACTTGAAGGCCTTGGCCTGGACAGCAACATATGTTATGCTTTCAGATTACTGTATAAAATGTTTTGCTTGAGAGTTGCATTACTAAGTTAGTATGTATTTCAAACTCCTAACAGCTATATGAAATGGCATATACAATTGAAATAGTACACAAATATATATTTCTGATGTATGCAAACCTGTGTGCAGTTTCATATCCTTTGACTTCTCTGTGGGTATATGTTTCATGTAATAATTGTCTTTTGTATGAGAGAATCAAACACTGTCCATTTTAAAAGGTGACAACTGTAGGAATACTGGCTGTTCAATATGCTGTGCACCCTCTACATATGTATCTTCCTATATATATCTATACATAGTAATATATGTATATATGTGTGCATGTGTATATACATATATATATGTATATATATGTGTATATATATATATATATATATATATATATATATATATATATATATCTGCATATATGCATGTGTGTATATATATGTATCATTGGAATGCTTACTTCTTCCACATTGTACATTGTACATTCCCTATGGTAGAGAGACTGTTCTACAATATATCTTATTCATACCATCCTGACATCATACAGGTGAGATGGATTATTGTTAACTTCTTGTGGCTATGTTGTGTAGAGTCCTGGGTATGAGACTTGCAAGTGTTGGTATTGTGTTGCAAGGCAGATCTGTTTGGCTGTGGAGGAGGGGATGATATCAATAATTACAAATTACAAAAGGTACTTAAATTGGGCCCCTTCACCCCCATTAATGGTGCCTTTGGTCATATATGTATTTGTTGTGCTCTTTCATGTATATATATATATATATATATATATATATATATATATGTTTACATATATATGTTGATATGATATAATATATATATATATATATATATATATATATATATATATACATATATATATATATATATATATATATATATATATATATATATATATATATATATATATATATATATATATATGCATATATGTGTATATTATATATATATATATATATATATATATATATATATATATATATCTACATATATAAATACATTTTCTTTACTGTTGAATGACTGTGCTGGATGATATGTTTGAGAAAACATCAGATTTATTTATATCTGATATGGCTTAGTGGTAAATCACTTTGGCTATGGTGTGCAGGGTCCTGGGTTTGAGACTTGCAAACATTGTTTATTTTGTTGCTGGGCAGAACAAGGGATGTTGGATACAGAGTGATTAAGGCACTTTTAAGCAGTTGTAAGTGGGTTTGCATGACAATAAGCAATGCTAACTTCTGGTTAAATTTTCTTACACTCAGCATCTAAATTGCTTATCCTGTGTAGGCATTGCTTACCCCCCACACAAACAGGCTTAAACCTGCTTACTACTGCTTAAAAGTGCTCACTCCCACTTACCCCTGCACTAATTTAGAAAGAAAAAAAACATGGGTCTTGGAAAAGTGGTAGATTTGGACACTTTATACATTTTTTACACTATTTGCTGTATGGCATTGATTTATCATTCATTACACATTATAACTTTGTTTAGTATCCCTGATTCATGTGTATGTATACTTTATGGGGCACTTGTGTTTATCTGTGGATTTTACCACATTATTACAATGACACCTCACCTCTGCATTTAATGCAGTACTCCAGTTCACAAATGTATGTTATTTAGTAGGTTATACAGCAAAACAAAATGTTCATAAATTGCTTTCACGTGGAATTTACTACAGTGAGGATCAAAGCGGGAATGAATGCTCACAAAGAGAGAGCTCTAACCACTACACTATTGCAGTACTGTTTCTACTGAATTTACCTTGCTATTTACTTTCTTGTGCCATTTAAGCTAGAGTATGCATAGGTAAACAATGGGCAAACCCACACAGCTATGATTAAATTTAATCAGTTTGATAAAAAAAAAAACTTTCTAGTGTTATTTTCTCCAAGAAGGGACAGGTCTCACTTATTGCTGTGGATTTCTGCATCTGCACATTTAACAGAAATCCTGGCATGTTTCTGTTGCTATGAGCGTAGAGTTTTCCTGGAAAGTGGGGCTTTGACCTTTGCAATGGCTGTGCGTGTGTTTTGTCCTGCAACATGTCATGTTTGTACACTAACAGTCCCACTTTTGGCATTTAAAGAGGTGGCATGTATATTGAAAGAGCTCTGCTTTCAGACACACCCTCTGCACTCGTCCATACTCCATGTCTGTTTAGGAGCAGAGGCAGTGAGCCTTCATAACTATGCATGACGAGCTGCCATGCTGCTCTTAAATGGTCGTTTCCATGCAGGAGTAAACTATTCCTGCATGGAAGTTTACTGAATCCCGGGGAAAGCAAACATACATGCACACACATTTGCAATATACACCCTAATGGTTTATATCCTTTATCAATAATTCTGGTTTTGTAAACCTTATAAATCTTTGGTTATCCTGTGTTTAATGTACTTTCAGTCTATAGGATGACCAAAGAATTGACATAAATTCAGCATAAGATTTTGTTAACTATGTGTACAAAGATATACTGCTGTCTGAGCTTCTAATACAGAACTTTGTAGATGTCTTAGCTTCTGGAATTTTTTAACATAGAATTATGCAGAAATCTAAGCTTTTATAGTTTTATAATATAGAACTAAATCAAGTGCTCTGTTTCTAAAATGCAGATGTTCTTCACATGATTCTTAGACTTTAACCTTATAGCTGTCATGATACCTTGACTTATATGCAATTATATTTTCTATATTTCTGCCTCCAGCATTCTAAGATGTACTTTTTCTAATATTTGCAAAAGTATTTTTTTCATCTTGAAATTAAATTTAGGTAATTTATAGTTTATTGAACAGCTAATATAATACAACATACAGTATGCCACAAAACTGAATAAACATAATTTCATGTTTCACTTATCAAGTATATCTGTGTGAAACCTCAAATCATTGCATCTTAGGAACAGAGAGTATATATGTTTTAATTTTGTCACCTATAGTTTTCTTAATTGTTTTTGTAAATTTCATAAAAATTAGCCACCAGCTTTTTATGTAGGTATCTGACACTCAGCTGAATAGCAATTTGATTGACAGCACTTTCGGCTGAGGAAATAGACAGGATGGATTTGCTACCAAATGCTATTTATTTTAAGTGCCTGAGTTTCAAGTATATTTGAGTATGATAAGATGGAATGGGGTAGCAGAGTTGGCATAACTGTTTGCGGGTTAGGGCTTGAGTAAGAGTAAGATGATAAATTTAATATATTTAGGTGTGTGTGAGACTGTGTGTGTGTGCGTGCATGTGTGCGTGAGAGACAGTGTGTGTGTGTGTGTGTGTGTGTGTGTGTGTGTGTGTGTGTGTGTGTGTGTGTGTGTGTGTGTGTTGTGTGTATGTGTGTATGTGTGTGTTTGTTTGAGTATCTTGTGTAGCGGTACTATTTAAAAAAATGAGTTTTTATAAGTTAATATGTACGGTTAGGGTTGGGTTCATACCTTTCAACTGTACAGATTTTCGGAGAATGTCCAGATTTTTGTCTCATATTTTTGGCCTGTCATAAAAATAGTTTTTTTGACAAATCACTGGGATGGTTTAAGGATTAAAGTCACTAAATAATGACATGCATTTGAGTTTGAGACTTAATATCCTTCAGAAAATCATGTTAACAAAAATCCTGTTATTGTAGCAACTTTCTAAGTTTATAAGAGCAATATTTAAAATGTGTCCCTATATTTGGGCCTTCGTCCCCCCATTTTGACAGGCTTTGTCCAGATTTCTTGTGCTGAGACATTGAGAGGTACTGTTGGGTTTAGGCAAAGGCAGGGTCAGGTTTAGGGTTAGCATGCTTGAGTAAGATGAGGCATGGGGGCTTGCATTCTAACCATAATCATGACATGCATGCTCATTAGGATGTTAATCTTTTTCTTCATGACCTTTTGCAGTCGATATTTTTAGTGTTGATATGCTGAAGACTTAATAATTTCTGAGAACTATATATACATGTATGTGTGTGTGTGTATATATATATATATATATATATATATATATATATATATATATATATGCATGTATCATATATAATACCCACAGTTAGGAACACAGTGATAGCTATATCTTATCATCACTTTCCACAGTACAACAGTACATTTCTTCTCTCTATAACGTCATTTTAAAACTTCATCTTACAATCAATTTATAAAGAATAGTCTATTAAAACATAAACTAGATTTCCCCAGATGTTCACATCATACTAGGAAGGTGGGCTAGGAGCGGTAGCCACATCAAATCAGACCTTATTCTGTTTCCTGTAAAAAAATCCATGCATACTATAACAGGAAGCTATGTCAATATGTGATCCAAATAGTTTTCACAGACCTGTTGCATCAAATTATTTCCAAAAAAAGGTGAATGTTTATATTTTCAACATCTCTTACCTCTTGAGCCTGATACCAATTTAATATAATAAAAACAAATTTCAGATATTCAGGACATACTAGAAAATGGTTCAAGCTACACAAGTCCATAGGTATAGTAGGCCATAGGCTGAGGGAGCCTTCCTAGTACCTTTCAGCCATGGATATGTGAAAAATCTCTTCACA
Organism: Protopterus annectens; assembly: GCF_019279795.1. Lineage (NCBI taxonomy): Eukaryota > Metazoa > Chordata > Ceratodontiformes > Protopteridae > Protopterus > Protopterus annectens. Next base: position 43,681,528 of record NC_056728.1, read on the forward strand.
TTCTCAAATAAATATATTCCATTTCAATACCCTCAGTTTTACTGAGCTTGTTGGAAGCCTCGAGTCTTTTTTATATCTGTCATGGATTAATATGTTCTAGGTTATACATTTCCAGCTGCATTCACAACTGTTTGGAAAAAATAGGAAGTCTCAAAAGTGAACTAGTTTTAGAATAAACAGCTTTTGTGAAGCAGCAAAACTAATTGCTAATTATAATTTTCAATATAATACACTAGCTTGAGAAGAAACATTATGGGGTAGAAAGATCAGTTTTGGCAACACTGATATATCACCGTATTCAGATTTAAATATAGATACTTTTAATAATAATATCCATTATACTTTGTCGAAAGGATGTGTTTGAGTAAGGAAGGGGGTTCAGGGGACCATTCCACCTTTATCTCCATCATTTCTAAAAGTTTCCCAAATTGTGTGCATCTGTCAGAGATGGTGTTCTTCTGCTTTCTTGTCCTTGTCATTATCTGGGATGTGAGTACCTGCACCAAAGCATACCTCTCAAATGTACAGATTTTCACACATTTATTTTTGGTCTCTTCCTCATAAAATTTGTGATTTTCTGGCAAATCACTGGGATGATCAGAGGACTGAAGTCACTAAATACTATTACACATTTAGGTTTCTGAATTCATATTCTTCAGAAAATGCAAGTCAACACAAACCCTGTTATTTTAGCAACTTTCTAAGTTTATAATACTTAAATCTTTCCCTATTTTGGGCTTTTGGGCCCCCATTTTCTCAGGCTTTGTCCAGATTTCTAGCACTAAGAGGTTGAGAGGTATGCTCTAAAGTCTGATTGCTTCCTCTTGCATTTGGCATCTTTAAGCATCTTGTTGAGTATCCAAAGCAAAAAAAGACAGTTGCCACTTGGATAAAAGAGGAACATATTGACATGGGCCATATGTCCCTCTGTCCTGAAATGGGGGATGCTAGACAAGACACTGTTCACCTATTAATCCTGCTATGAGACTGAGAAAGTTGCTAGGGTTTAGTAAGGTCTGCATTGTACTCATATCAATGCCAGTGATGCGGGAAGACCTGCATGACTAGCATCAATATGAATATGGATTCCAAAACCTGAGCCAACTCTAATTGATTGTTATTATTTCTAATCAAGCCTAACCATGGGATCAAAAGGAAGAACACCAAGGTTGATGTTGATAGCCTATACCTGACCAACATCAGTAAGGTTAAACAAGGGCCTCAAAAAATGAAGACTAAAAGTCTGACCTTGGTAATGATATGACTGACCATGGATGGATCAGAGCTGACAATGACCCCAAAGTTTTCAGCTGACAGAGCCCCACTGTTGAAGGCACATAGAGAAGTGTGACATCAGTGACAATGTCACCACTAGTAGGATTAAGACTGAAGGTTTTGTGATTCCGAAAATGAAACCACAGTCAATCAAGGGAGGTTACTGACACCGCTGCCAAAAACTGTGGGTTTGCCAGAATATCTCACTGGGTCCAGAGTCTTGGTAGGGCCCAATGAGGGGAAGTATGGACCAATGGCAGCAAAATGTAACAAGAAAGGTACTATGGTCTCCCCAATGTTAGTGGAAGAACAAACCTGGGTTCACATGTGCAATGCCTGTTAAAAGGCCTGCCAGATCTTGGAATTGACTGACTCAACTGTACTAGAACAATGGAACTTTATAGACCTAGATGAGGAAGGTCTAGGAGTAATCAACAGTCTTCTGAGCTGAGGTTCTTTGTATGTGAACAGGCACAGGGGATTCCTGACACACTACCTCAATGGAAGCCCTAGCCGCACTAGCTGGGAAGAAGAAGAAGAAGCTGAGGGCTTGAACTTCTTATAGGGGGTACCTGAGGAAGAGTACTTGCCTGTAATGGGGGCTTTTCACTTAACCTTTCTTCTCTTTGGGTGCTCAGATGCCTGTTCAGGGACCAATGGAGAAAATCCCAATGCAGTTGAATCCTAGACCAGGGTAGAACAGGATACTAAAGGTTTTTTCCTCTTTCTTTCTTTCTTTCTTTCTTTCTTTCTTTCTTTCTTTCTTTCTTTCTTTCTTTCTTTCTTTCTTTCCTTAATAGCAGACTGTTTGAAGATACCACAAATGTCTCATACATTTTTAAAATAACCTTCTCTTAAGCACTTGACACACAGATGTATCTGTCCTATGGGGATTTATTCCCACACCTACATTTTTTATTGAAGGTAACAAACAAAAGCTACACTAAAAACCCAATGCATAACAAAGCAAAGAAGCAAACTACAAATCTATAAGGCTTAAATAGCAGGTATCCAAGTCTGACAGAAAACTAAGAAGAATGTTGAAAAAATGGAACGCACTAAGTTGATAGAAGTAGAAAATAAAGTCACTTGTGAGAAGTCATCAGACTTGACCATTGTAGAAGAAAAGCCCTTAGAGAAATATCAAAAAAGGTAATGGTAGCCTATTGCAGTTTATAGCTTTGACAGTACTTAATGCATGGCAAATATAATTTGTAGAAGATTTTTCTTTTCCACAGCACTATGGGTAAGGAAAGTGATCAGACATCATGGAAGGTTTCAGATGTGGGGCTGCCTAAGCCCTGCTACCTTTAATCCAAAAAATAATGAGAATGGACCTCCCAATATTTGATCAAAAATACTACCTTTACAAATTGATCAGTCTCAAACTAATCTGCTTCAGAAACAAAGATATATGTTAAATTCCAGATGTGTCATTTAATGAGAGATGCTCTGACCTTCCATGTATTTTACATTCCAACATTTTTCTACAGACATAAAAAATAATTACATAACACTGCAAATATTTTAGAAAGGGCATTTTTTACTCACCTTACTCAGTTCAGAAACTTCCATAAATATTCATTATGTATAAATTTAAGTAATAAAAAATCTATACTTTTGCCTCCGAGTCATAATCTGGTGTAGTTCAGATCTTTTTTCCATACTTTATTATAAATGTATTTTCCTGCAGCCTACATATATAAAAATAGATGTTACTATTCTGTATATAATTCAAATTCCTTCCCCGTTTACTACTTTCAAAATATTTTTCTTATATTTTTCAAATTTAGTTGTTCAGGCAGTTACATTAAAGTTTCCGTAATGCTGCTATAGAATTCCTTTATGCCATCTTTTATCATTTCACATTCCTCGGTTCTTTTCACCTTTACTTTATCCAACATATATTAATCCATCCATTTGATTCCTCTTATTTTGTGATTTTCAGACATTCTAGTTTTTATCTAAAACTAATATAGGTTCATAGGTAAGTACTAGGCTATCTTCCCGAGGGCATATGTAAGCCTAGCCAGAATGTGTTGACTTTTGCCACCCCCTTAGATTAGTTCCCTGTGTCTCTGTCCAGCAGAGCCATTAGTTCCCTGTGCCTCTGTCCAGCAGAGCCACTGCAGTGATCCCCAGAATAAATTTTCTGTTTCCCATCCACTTGTCAAGGTTTCTCTTGAAGAGTGTTAGTGAGGGGCTCTGCCTAATTGTAGATTTGAATCCTGTTCCAAAGCATGGGGAGTCTCTGGGACAGGAATCTATCCCTCCAGCAAGTCCTATTTATCGTTATGGTGAGGTTTAGATCCCTAAAGCGTGTGACTTTCGGGGATTTGTTTTTTTTAGGTGGAGCATGTCCATCAATTCTGGGTTGGACATGGCCTTGTATATCAGGTAGAGATCACCTCTGAATAGGCGGTATGCAACCGATTACAGCTAGAGTTTCATCAGTTGGGCTGCATAAGGCATCTGTCTGAGGCCAGTAATCCTCTTGGTGAGGTACTTCTGTGGTCTTTCCAGATGTTGCAGGTGTCTTGTAAGGTACATCCCAAATCGGGCATTGTACTCTATGATGGGTCTGATGAGTGATGAGTAGAGGGGCACAATAACCTCTTTTGTTCTAGATGCAAACCCTTTTGTGATTAGGTGGGCCACATAGAAGGATGTTCTAACCACCTTGGCAATATGATTATCAAAGGAGAGATTACTATCTACTTGGGTCCCCAGATCCCTTATTTCATTTTCTGTATTTAGGGGGACTACCATGTATGTGGTAGTTCGTGGGTGCTTTGTTTTTTTCCAAAGGGGATGACTATGCACTTTTTGGCATTTAGCTTGAGGCCATGATTTTGACACCAGTTATCCATCTGAGACCCTTCTGGAGGATGTCTGTATCACCTGGAGAGTCAATTATGGCCCCCAGTTTGCAGTTGTCTGTGGATTTGGTCAGCCATAGTCCTCCTGTGCTTGCCTGTACCTCTGAGAAGTATATACCTAACAGGAGGGGTCCCAGGACTGAGCCCTGGGGGATGCCACTTGTAACCAGTTTAGAGTCGACCTAGAGCCTGCAACTCTCACCGTGTGGGTTCTATCTGTCAGCCAATTGGCAACCCATCTCGTGACATAGGGGTTTATATTCAGGCTGGTGAGCTTGTCTATAACACCAGAATGGGGAATGGTGTTGAAAGCCTTTGCGAGGTCTAGGTAGGCTGTGTCTAAAGCCTTTAGGCCTCGTCTAAAGCCTTGGCAACTGTCTCAAAGAAGTCCACCAGGTTTTGGAGGCATGATCTGCCCTTAACAAAGCCAAACTGGGTAAGATCCAATGTTTGGAGGTTCCCAATGTCTTTGTTAATGATTTCCATGTTGATGCGCTCTAATGCCTTGCAGACCAGGCTAGTCAGGCATATAGTGTGATAGTTCCTGGGTTCCATTGTGGCTCCACCTTTGTGGAGCGGGATAACTGTTGCTGTGAACCACTCTGTGGGTACATAGCCTGTAGAGAGGCTGAGTTTGAACAGTGTGTTTAGGTGAGGGGTTAGTTCATTTTGGAGTTTGTGTAAGACACAGCCTGGGACACCATCCAGTCACACTGAAGCTGTGTTTCTGGCTTTGGATAGGGCTGTTTTAACCTGTGTGTCAGTGATTGCCAGGGCTCTACATTCTTCTGGTATGGTTATGGGCCCTTTAGGGGGTGAGTCTGGAGAACAAACTATGATGTTAATGTACAGGTAATGCCCACTGAAAAATGAGTCTGATGCTTCACAGCAGCATTTTGACTGTCCTTTTCTGTGGAGCTCAATCACTCACTATATATTTTAATATAAATAAACAAAAAAATGACAACTACTGAGTTAATTGCCCTTAGAAAATGGGTGACCTGTACATCGCCATTCTGGAGAACAACCTATGATGTTAATGTACAGGTAATGCCCACTGAAAAAATGAGTCTGATGCTTCACAACAGCATTTTAAGCTGCCGTGGAGCTCAGACTAAAAGAAAGCTAAGTCCACCATTATTTTATGTGCACTAAGCAGCAATTTTGCTGTTTAGTGGGTATAAAATTAAAAAAAGAAAATAAAAAAGAGAGAAAAGCATGCATGTGTGTTTATGTCAGCATGTTTGAGTGTATGCATGCATGAAAGTGAGAGTGAGATCGACCAAGCCTCTAAGCAACTAGGTCTGCATACCTTTTTATCTTTTAGCGCAAAAAATTGGATAAAGCCTGAAATAAATGGAGAACGAAGGCTCAAAACAGGAAAAATATTGCCCTTATAAAATTAGAAATTTGCTTGAATACCTGAATTTGTGCTGGCATGCATTTTCTGAAGGAAATAAAGTCTGAAACTCAGATGTATGTCATTATTTATTAACTTCAATACCCACTGATATTAGGAACAAGAGACCAAAAAATGAAGTAAATATTGGCATATTTTTTGAAAATGTTATATTTTGGATGTAAAATACTTCCTCCAATGCCATTTATATATATTACAGCACGTTTGAAACATTAGGTAGAGGAACTATTTTACATCAAAAATATACAAAAAAATACAGAAATAAAAGAGATAAGTAAAACACAACATTATACAGACATGATGTGTGTTACTGTGTTAAAGAAATGCCTGCAGCATCGGACCTCATAACACCCACTAGGCAGGAGTATTTACCCGTTAACACACACCCTGTTGGGTATTATTGCTTGCTTTACCTCCACCTACTGTGTTGTTTATGCTGATACATCCTTCTGCAAGGGTCTCTCTAACCAACACACACATAACTAAACCTTACATACTTTTTTTTTTCTAAATTATTAAAGGAAAACCAGCTAAAATAACACAGAAAGGTAAAGCAAATGCTCTTTTTGTCCAGTCTGATTAAACAACTTTTTATTTTATTTCCACTGTTTTCTTACCCGTGTGCTTTTATCAAAAATGAACAAATATATGGGTAAGAATTTCTTAGAATCTTGACTGAAGTCTAAGCTGTGTGTTGCAACCTTTTTTGACTAGCATCTACATGCAAAATATCATTTTTTTTCTTTTTTAACCAAAGCTCATTTTCAGTTACCCTTTACCCCTAAAAATCTTCACATACTTTGAAACTTTTTCTGATCTTTTTTCTTAAAAGTGCCAAATAAATTTGTAAAAGTCTGTCTATTCTCCATAACAGCACGATTAAAGACATCAGGTGTTAGGACACCTCAGCAAGCACAACGCTTCAAGGCTACACACACTCAGATTGTGTCACAGTACCAGTCTCTTCTTTTTAGCTCTATTTTTAGCATATTGAATACAATCTTATCGATGGCTTTCACTTGTGGGATTTTTAATCCATTTGTGTGCCTAGCTTCCTAGCAACTGTTTTTAGTTACATCTATTGTAATAAATCATTGTTTGGCAGCAGCATCTTATATTCTGCTATGGTATAATCCTGTGTGCTTTGCCCTCTTACTCTGCACCCCAATACATGCCAACACTTTTTAGGATCATGCATAAATGTATGTGTTCTTTTCAATTCTTTTGGATTCACTTTCCTGATTATTTTACATGTATACTTACCTACCAGATTGTTTTAAACAATTCTATTGTTTAATAAAGCAACATATGCTAGATGATGTGTTTAAAATCAATATTCTTGAACAAACAAATGATTTTGTAGATGCACACATTAACATATAGCAGTGACAGTAAAGTATTCCAACTTACTTCAAAGACAGTTTAAAAGGGGTAAATGAGAACAATAGACACCTTCAGCCACAGTCAACCCCCTGCAGCAGCAGTTAATACTTAATCCATTTAAAAAAAAAATATTAGTCACTTTTTCTACTACTGTGGGAATGGGCAAAGAAAAGAAAAGGGATCTAGGCCTTTGGAAATAGTCTACGTCTAGAAGAATGTCCATTTGTCCCTGTGAGTTTTCCTTCTTCTGGATATTTAGGTAGAAGCATGTATATTAACTACTCTACCCAAAAGAAAGATTCTTATCAGCCTCTGGAAGTAGAGAAGTCAAGCTATGAGCCACAAGGAGTAAATGTCTGGGTAACACAATGTTCGGGACTTCAGAGTTATTACAGAACTCAAGAATAGGGGCTTCTCCAACGAATGAGGCAGATGATGAAGGAAACAGATTTGCTAAGGTAATTAAGGAGCCAGAATGCTGACTCTGGCTTTGAGAAGTTTTGAAGTCTGGATAAATCTCATCAAAGGAAATCTTGGAAAGTACAAAGAAGTTTACTGGGGCACTTGGGAGCTGCAGCAGTCCTGGATTCATTTCTCCAGTCAGAAATCTCAGCAGTTGATGTTGGTCTGGAAGGCAAATACATCACACCAAGGTTTTCTTGATTTTTGGAAGATTTTGATAATGAGGCACTGAGAGGTTGCTCTTAGAGTAGCAACAGGCATCATCTCCTCACCTTGCCCATTAAGGAATCAAACTCCTTTATGATATGGAAGGAAACAATAAAAACAGTTGATGGATGTTGCCTGTTTCCTAAATTCTCATAGTTTCTTGTCATGAGGGACAATATTGTCTTCCCTCATGTGTTAATTGCAGTGATATCCTTATGTATTGTTTAAGTCCCCGCTGGAAGGGAGTCTTAGAATGCTTGGAGGGTCAGTAAGAGTGGTCTCTTTAGCAGTACACTGATATGAACTAGAACATTCTGATAATATCCAGATACCCTGAATTGTCAGCATATTGAAATGCCCCGCCATCTTAAAAATGATGCATCCATGGTTACCACTGCCATGCAAGGAGGAGGTAGAATGTACTGCAGAAGGACATGCTATTCATGTCCATCCACCATGGTACGTGGCATTTGCAGGCCCAAAAGATGTGGATTTGATACTCCAAATTATTCACATTTGGTACCCATTCGACTCAAAAGATCCACTGGAGATCTCTTGTGTGGAATTCCCATATAAGGGGCCATGGACATGGCTACTACAATATGATACAGCATCTTGAGACAAGCTGTAGTTGTGGTGGACACCAAAAGAGCAGAAACCTGCATGGGAAGCTGAATTCTGTTCATGGGGAGTCTTGCTCTTCATAATTTCCTGTCCAGACTATAACCTCTAAATGTGAGTAGGTAAGCAATTTACAGGTGTGATTCTGTGATGTTCCACATTATTCCAAGAGAATGAAGCAACCTGATCAACAACTCCCTGAAACTAAAACATCCAGTATTCTGGAAATCCAAAGAGCACATGCAGTTGCTTATTGCTTAACAGGGAACCTGACTGCATTTACAACATTCGAAAGGTTTCCTTTCCTGCCACTGAAATCCAAAACTGACATTAAGGCCTTTACCTTTTTCAGGAACTACAAATAATCTGGAGTAAAATTTGCACACTCTCTGGTCTGGTGAGACCTCTAAGATGGCTCTTTTGTTTAACAAGCCTAGGATCTGTGTATGTGCTGATTTTTGATGGGGTAGTACATCTGGCAGGAGATAGGATTGGGAAACTAGGGTGAAAGGAAACAGTACCTTGTAGTCCCCGAATACGACTGCCTTCACCCAGCTTTCCATTGTTATTGCTTTCCACACTGATAGGTGAAGGGGCAACTTTTCATCAACTTCTTCCAGATGAAAGCAGGAAAATGGTCTCTGGGCTGCTGCTGGCTATCCATAGGCAGATCACATCTATCTTTAAACTGCTAAAAGCTTTTTGCACAGAGCTCATGACCTATCTTGCAACTGTCTTGGTTATTAGGGCTGTTTCTAGACAGCTGATTGTTTTGCTGTTGCCCACGATGTAACTGCACATGATGAAGCCTCCTCTATATTTTAGAAAACAAGCCTAGAGGAGGCACAGAGGAGGCTGACATTTCAGTCCAGCAGCATATTTGCATATTTCCATATATGGTTTCACTTCAGGCTCAACAAAACTGATGTGAGGAACAGGGTATTGAAGAAGGTCACTCTGGTTTCTCTGATCTTGGTTATTTGGAGCCATCCATACAAGGTAATGGCTATACCAGATCACATAACCCTGGAGAACTTTCAACAGAACAATAACCTGCACACATTGCAGATTTGCCATGGTAGATATTGATGCTGACTGAGACGTGCTTTTCTTTTGTGGGTGCATTAGACAACTGACTGATGGTCTGCAACATTTCACTGGACAACTCCCTTTGAAATTCCATCATGTGGACTAAGTAATTTAGCTTCTTTAAAGAAAAGGCATAGAGCACATATACATACTTCCCTAAGTAGTCCACTATCCCAGGCTCTTTATCTGGTGGATGGCTTGCAGGGTTTATTGGAGTTGAAGTCTTTATAGAGCAGCTGCCAATAATAAATCACCTGGTTTACAAACTGTTAATTAGAAGCTCCATTTTCTAATCCAAATTGGCAGCATCAGACCCAAGACCATTAGCACTGACACCTTGCTTGTTGAGAAGGGCTGGGGCATTGACTTTCAAATTGTATCTCTCAATGCCAGCATTGTTGACTGATGTATAAACCTAGTTTTTAAATTCATTTATTACAGTTGTGTATTGTCACCAATATGTATCTGTGACTAAAGGCATGGCTTGTGAAAGAAAAGAGCCAATAGTACCAAATCATCCGGGCAGTTAGCAAATGTAAAAAGAAACAAAATAAAATAGACAGGGATTTAAATCATGTTCATCAGATATTAGCCTATCATCTTAAAAGGTACCATCTTCTACAGTCACCTTAAATATTCATGGGTTATAATCTGAGAGTGTCTGCATTGTTCTTAGGTAGAATCATTTATATTTTTAATTTGTTCATTTTCTACAATTTATTCTTCTTTGATATATTTGATTTTTTCTGACATTCAACAAAAATCAAGACTTACCGACACTGAAAAACAAGTCGACACTTTTCTACGAAGTTTTCCTCCTGCATTGCTCTTATCTACTAGATTATAATTAATTGTCTGTCTTTAAGGCATTCTGGTTTTATTGTCACTGCTTTCATTGATTCTCACATTCTTCTAATTAGTTTTCTTCCTTAAGACATATTTTCTTTTACTGGCCTTGTTCCAGGTACCCCTAATTCATTGTTACTCCTTCATAGGTTATTTCTAAGCTAACTGCCCCTTGTGGGGCATTTTAAGCCTAGCAAATTACCTAATATGAGAATCAAACCCTACACCTTGTGTCTGTAATGTAAACACCTTAACCATTATGCCAAACTCTAGGTTTTCTTAAATTATTACTTCCATGAAGTACTTTGCTTTTCTCCACCAAATTGTATTTCCCTTCCACCTTCCCTCTCCAAGTACTCCCAATTCATTTCCTTTACTTAAAATATTCCTCTCATATTGACTCTCTTCTGATTTTTGTTTGCCCCTGCATTTGATACTTCTCCTTTATTGTCCATGCTCTAGGCTTTCTTAATCCTTTATTCGTTATTAAATATTTTCTTTGTTACTGAGTGCTACACAAAACAAAACATATATAAGGACTTCTTTTGCCTGCTCAAAAGAAGGCATATAAGACTTTTTTACCTATAATACATGGAATATGGGATGTGAGGGATTTACTGTGGAGGAAGATACATTACTAAATCAGGCTAGATCTAATCTCACTCTTCCTACTTACTTTGAAGGACATATATTAGGTCAACCTGAAAAGTTCTTTGTTCCAAAACATGTTCTTAAAGGACAACTACGAACAAAAATTGAAAAAAAATATATTTATATTTGTTCTACCTTGAATTTCTACACAATTCAATATAGTCAGCACCACCCACAAGTAATTACTTATTACTAATTTTAATGTTTCCTAATACAGAATACCCTCATAGAGGCAAACATGCTGACATAATCTAGTTTTCTTTGAAAGCTGCTTCTTGCCCATAATGCACTGTGAAGGTAGTGTTGATGAGATTATAGTGCCCCCTCAGTGCTGTCAATTTAGTCTCATTCAGCTGGAATGGAAGTAGAAACAATGTCAAGTCTGAGAATCCTCAGAAAAAAAGTCAGTGACGTTTTTTGTAGTGGTGCCTACATATGTGCTACACCACTTATGACATGTTCTGTAAAAAGGATAAAGAAATATTTAACAGCTTAGCCTTTTTAAAAAATGATACTGTGAAATCTGTCTTCCTTCAGAGTCAGCCAGAGTGTTATATTCTGTGGTTTGCAAAGGTCAGCTTATTAGTGATGTTGTTGTCTGTGGTTATCAGGTTTATTCATCTTTAGACTATAAAAGGTTTAACAGGTTTTTGGCCCCAAGAAAGGGAAATAATGCAGCTTTTTATGACAGTGCAGCATCAAAAAATTGTTAAGTTTGAACCAGAATTGCTTTATGACCTTAAAGGATGCGAAATAAAAAAGAAGGATGTATCTTGCTGTTTGTTTTCCTTAGCAGAATACTTTCAGATGCAGTGGGCATTATGATGCAGTAGCAGGGTAGACAAATGCCTAAGGAAAGTATCATGACATTCCATTCAGTCTCAGCATGATGTTCGCTGACAAAGCAGACTAGGCTACAAATTCCAAAACGTGGGAAAATGCTAAGTCATGCTTTTCTAATATATGAAGGTATAGTGATCATCCTCTAGGGATGGAAATGCACTCTGATGAAGGACATGCTGCATTTATGGTGTAGGTGTCCTTTAAACTTTACCGACAAAATCTTGCTTTGGGGTCAAGGAAACAAATAATTCCTTGAAAAGACCTCACACATTCTTGGAGCTAACTGCTCGATTAAATGCTTATCTTTCAACAGTGGCTTTTGCTACAGAAAGGTGCAACAGGAATATTACTGTGTCCCTGCAGTAAAGTTATTCTTAGTCATGATTTGTTTGTGATAGTGTCTGCTAGACACAAATCAGATGTGGCTGAACATTTCATCTCCTTTCCTTGGAATAATGAATCAGGGCAGTTTGACAGTACAGACTATAGAACCTTGTCTTTTTTGTCTTTGGTCTAAATACTGTCACTGTCATTCAATTTGTTAATTCCACAAAATGCAGTTTTCTCCTGACTAAGCATATCCATCCTTTCCATGGTGGATTTAACAATACTCGTCAATGCTTATGTCCTTTCTACCTGTAAGCAAAGTTTCTCATTGTTGTAAAATAAGCCTATAGGTTTATCCTATAAATCATACATCTAGCCTCTACAAGCAATTTCTGCTATTTGGTGGTCTGGCAAATCATGGAAAACAAGATTAATTACCACACAATACAGATGCTACTGGGCTGACCCAATCTCTCTTAAATAATTCAACTGTCCAGTTTATGAATAATACGGGTCTATGTCACATTGTTGAATGCTCTAAATGTCAAATGCCTCTTTGTCAAACCCTATTTGTCGAAACTTCATCCGTTGAACCATTGTTTTAGCGAAACTGTTTCCCATGATAAGTACCAAGCTGGTCAACCTACTGACTGCAGCAAAAACAACATTTTTAAACCCACCCTGGTGAGGGGCTATACCGCACATCCCCCAACTAAATATACCAACTCTGAAATCACACTGCAGTGGGGAAAAGGGCAAATTCCCAATAATAGCCCACTGGTTACTTACTGTGGAGAAAGTTCACTGAAATGATCATTCAACGGATGAAGACTTTGACAAATAGGGTTCGACGAAGAGGCATTCAAAATTTAGATCATTTGATGATGTGATATAGACCCAAATAATATTATACCAAATGGTGAATGCTCCCTGCATTTCACATTTTTCATCATTACACTAACCTGAACAAATGTAAATCTACTTAATGAAGGTAATAACCCCAAAATGGGTTTTCTTGAGCTCATGTAATCAAATGCCACTGAAGATAAATTTCTGTTGACTGTTTTCTGTTGGGGCAAATACTTCTACAATCCCCACTCATAATGCTTTGGCCCCAGTACAGCTCAACTTCATATTACTACTAAGATTCATCTTAACACATATAAAAGGACACTCTCCCAACTGTGTATTTGGCCTTGACAAAACACTTTTTAGTGTGGCCTTCGGTAAACAAGTCATAGTCTCCTGTTGCATTTGGTGTAGAGATTTAAAATTTTTCTGCAAGACCCAGATCCTTAAGCAGTCACAGGTTTGATTCTCACAGCCAGCTTACCCAGTTAACTAACAGTTAATTGCCATCTGCAAGCTTAATAAAGTAAAATAATGGAAAATATAATTTATCTTCGAACATTGGAAACTGTCACAGTTTTGTTTTTCGTGGTTACGATTCGCCCATATGAGCAATCGCACGAGTTTGTTTCACCTATGTAAAGGTAACCCTATATATATATATATATATATATGTGTGTGTGTGTGTGTGTGTGTGTGTGTGTGTGTGTGTGTGTGTGTGTGCGCAAGTTATGTACTTGCCATTGTAGATACTCTAGAGAATTTGCATCTATCCTCTTTAACCTCTAGGACTTAGCTGCAGTCTTAAAACTACTTGACACTACACAAATTTCACAGGCTGTAGTCCCACCAACCCTGTCATAATTGACAGTGTTCTATTTTTTCAGATGTGTAAGTTTGCTGCTTGTGAGAGTTAAGTATCACCAAAAAGCATCCCCTTACCTAGACCTCCTCTTTGCCTCACCTCATAGAAAAGGTTGGGAGAACAGGCGGCTGTCATGGATGCTGATGGGACCATTTATGCCAGTTTGAGTAGTGACTCCCTTGGCAGTGATAATTTAAAGGCTGATGACACACAGGTTCAAAGTGGTGCTGAGAGGATTAGAACTGATGTTGTTCTTGAGTCTCTGACCCTAAGTGGCAACAGTGAATACAAGATCAGCACCACAGAGAAAATTGTTAGAAGAACAGATGCCAGTGGCAAGAATGACACTGAAGAAGAAGAAGAAGAAATAAAATCAGGGGATTCAACAGTACCAATCACCATCAGTGTCTGCTAACATTAGCACAAACAGGGACTGTGATTCCCCAGATCCCAAAAGAATTACTAACAATAATAAGCCTGATAAAGATGAGGCTGAAACATAAGTATGGTTAAGAAAATCCCTGCCCACTTTAGTTCCAGAATCCAGGGTAGGAACAGCATGCAACTTATTTTCACATGCAGTTGCAGGAGAACTTCCATCACCCTGTGATATTCAAATTTAGCATTATACTCATGTGGTTGAAATAGACCTAACAGAGGGAGGCCTAGAAGAAAGCAGTCTACTAGCTCTATCTCTGAATCTGAAGATACATTAGGCTGTCTGTGAGGTTTCTGCCTATCAGAATCTTTAGTATCCAGATTAGAGCAACCATAAGCAGTTGGGGTAAATTCCTAAACTGCAAAACTGCTTTCTAAGCTTCTCGACAACCACTGGTAAAGCAGATCAGGAGTAGAAAGACTCCTGTTTCTTTTCAGCAGTCTTTTTTTAATATGAAAAGTGTACAGGAAGGAGAGAAAAAGATTCCACAACATCCTTATATTCTGTGAAAATCAAACCCTTTAAAACAACTTGTTTCAACAGTCTCTCAAAGCCCTTTTATTAAAACTATCACAAATTACAAAGGATACTTTCAAATCTTGAGCATGTAAGCATCCAGCACATGAATGCTGCTCCTCCACTGGGATTTTATGACCACATTTAGAGCACAGTTTAAATCCACAATGTTCCAGATCTTAAATTCAAGCCACAGAGCACAACACTAATAACAGTAAACAATGCACTCGAACTGTCTTCAAAAAATAAACCTGTCAGACTTGAAACAGGCATCAAAAATAGCTCTCAGCCTCTTAACAGGCAAATGTGGAACACAGAGCCTGACAATGTGTGACAAACAGCCAAAATATGCAGCACCTTATTTTCACACTGCGCAAATTTACCATTTCCATGGTGCATGGTTGAAGTGGACTTTCAAACAAAAGCATGAAGTTCAAGTATATAGCCAAAAATTAACACTGTACGTTTCTAAAATTCTATAAAAACATAACTTGTAATTTAAATTAAATTATTTTATACTCTACATAACCATAAATAACCAAATGCAAAAAATTTAAACTACTACTACACAGAATCAAGCTAAAACTGTCCAGTAATACAATTTCCTACAATATTGCATTACTCTAAATGTCTAATTCACCAAGGAAAAGCTTACTTTTCTGAGCAGACCTCCCATCAATAAAGTAAAACAAAATAATTAGTAAAAATAAAAAATAAGCCTCTTTCTGTAGGCAGCTGTAAACTTCAACAAATGAGGCACAAAACAATAGGAAGGCAGGCAAACTCCACAAACTCGGAACCAGCCCAGCAGAAATGCCACTGTCCCAATGTCCTAACTATACTCAATAAACCTCACACCTTAAGGTTAAGATGGACTTAGGATCTTTCTGTGAGCTGAGCAAAGGTTTGGACTGGTAGTACTCTGCAATGCACAATCCTATCAGCTGCAGCTTGCCTGCATCTTTTTTCCTAGTCCTTCAATCCAAATCTCCTTCTCCAGTGCATTATTCCAGTCTTCCTCACTCCTTCACTAAAAAGGACTTGTAGCAGCTGTAGAAGGAAAACTCCAAAACTCCTCCAGGAAAAGAAGTGCATTTCAAAAATAAACAAAATAAATAAGTGTTCCGTGATACCCGTTTGTCAAAGTATCTCAATGGCATGAAAACCCTTGTGATGTTACTAATGCCTGTGTTGTTAAGGGAAAGTCCTGTAGTGATTGGCCAATTTATTTCTAACCTCACTGGCCTGCTTTGCCTACAAAATTGATTATTGATTGGTTCATATACCTCAATGCTAATTGGCTCTATTTGTGGTATATGAGCCAATCAAAAAATGCAAAGTGGAGCCACCACTGTTCAATGCGGAACAGCAGAAGAGCACCTTAGAAAGCCTTTAAATGTGGAGCATTCCATATAATCCAGAGAACTTGGCTGCTTAGACATCAACAAAGTAAAGAGATAAACAGAAAACAAGGAGAGAAAAAGAAGGACTGACCAGATAATCTGTTTACTCAAATCTGCACAAACAAAGGAAGATAAAACAAAGTTTTGACCACCAGACATAATGAACTAGCCATTTTCTAGTGTGCGATTCTCGAGTAACAAAGGAAATCTGAAGACAGCTGTGCATTATGGGAGGACTGAAGGGGCAAGCACAACAAAAAGTTTGCACTGCTGGGTAGAATTGAGCCTGTACTAAACTACCAGAGAGTAAAGATGATCATAGGATCATAGGAAGTTATTAGGCTATTGTCTCTGAGGCCCTTACAAGCATAGCCAAGAATTTAGCCCATGTTCTAACAGGTTAGTACCCGATGCCCCTGTCCAGTAGGGACACAGGTGGAATCCCAGGAGTGTGTTTTCTGTTCTCCAACCAGTTATCCAGACTGCACTTAAAAAGGGTTAATGAGGTATTCTGCTTTAAGTGGAGAAGGAGTCTATTCCACAGAAGTGCGAGCCTCTGGAACACAAATCTGTCCCACCAACAAGTTCTACTGATGTCACAGACCAGGTTGAGGTCAAGCATGTGTGTTAATTGAGTGGAGCTTGACTTGTGGATATACAGCAGTCCCATCAATGTGGGGTCTGAGATTGCTTTGTATGCCAGACAGAGGTCACCTCTGAGGAGTCTGTATGAGAGGGACAGGGGTTTTAGCCTTTCTGTGTAGGGTAAATATTTGAGTCCCTGGATTCTGCTGGTGGGGAACCTTTGAGGTCTCTCCAGCCACTGCATGTGCTTTGTGAGGTACATGGAAAAAGGGGCATTGTACTCAATAATGGGTCTTATAAGGGAATAATACAGGGATGTTATGACCTCCTTGTCCCTGGATGAGATACCCTTACTAATGAGGCAGGCCATGTAGAAAGCATTCCATGCAACGGAGGCAACATGATGGTCAAAAGTCAGTTTGCTATCAGACTGGGTGCTCAGGTCCCTCACAACTGATTGCATGCTTAGGACCTTGTTATTAATGTGCTAATTTGTGGGGATGTCACTATCCCCAAAGGGGATGATGACGCATTTTTTGGCATTCAGTTTGAGTCCATGTTTCTGGCACCAGTCATTTGTTTGGATGAAACCCTCTTGGATGATGTCCACATCACTAGGGGAATTGATTACAGCGCCCAGTTTGCAGTCATCTGTAATCTTGGTCAGCCATCGCCCACTGGTTTTATATATATTCCAAACAAGAGAGGCCCCAAGACCGATCCCTGGAATACACCATTCATTATGGGTCTATTGTTTGAGGTGGCTTCCCCTATTTTGACTAGGTGGGTTCGATCAGTGTGCCAGTTTGCTACCCATCTGGTAACATATGGATTGATGCCTGGTTGAGAGAGTTTATCTATTATACCCAAGTAGGGAATAGTATCAAAGGCTTTAGCCAGGTCAAAGTAGGTGGTGTGCACCGTCTTCCCCTCATCCATGGCTTTGGTGACTGTTTCAAAGACGTCGACCAAATTTAACAGTATAACCTCCCCTTATGAAACTAAACTGTGTGGGGTTGAGTGTTCGCAGGTTGCCAATGTCCTTGTTAGTTAGGTCCATGAGAATCCATTCCATGGCCTTGCAGATCAGGCTAGTTAGACTGATGGGTCTATATTTCCTTGATCGGTGGATGCTCCACTTTTGTGCAAAGGGATGACAGTGACTGTCCTCCACTTGGCTGGGATGAAGCCGGTACTTAGGCTTTGGTTGAATAGGGTGTCTAAAGGTGCTGCAAGCTCCTGCCTGAGTTGATGTAGGATGCAGCCTGGGATGTTATCAGGTCCCATGGATGCTGTATTTTCTGCCTTTGAGAGGGTAGTGATGACTTGTTCCCTAGAGATAAAGGGAGGGGGGCAGGTGGTGGGGATGTCCTGATTTACTGATGGGGGGGGCACAGGGGTGACGTTTTCATCGAACCTATCTGCCTGCAGGTTGGCTATATCTACAGCGTTTGTGTATGTTGTCCTTAACAACCAGTTCTGAGCAGATCTGAGTGTTCCTTTGAGATTGCAGACATATGAGAAGGCCTTATGATTGTCTTTAGTAGATGTGGCCAGTTTGGACTCAAAGTTTGCTTTGGAGGATTTCACTAGTGCTCTTATTTGCTTCTTCAGGCTAAGGAGAGATTGCTTCCAATTAGGCACCTGTTCCTTCTTGGTCCTGGACAACAATGTTTTCCATTTATAGAGTTTATTTATTGCAGATGTCCACCAGACAGGCTTACTCTTCCTTGAAGAGGAGGATTTTGTCCTGTTGTGTATTCCTTATTCCATGCAGCTATATAAATGCTCATATACTTTTACTACTTTCATATTGCTCTGGTGTAGGCTTGGATATATGTCCCAGTTCCTATGGAGGGGGAGGGAGCTGTGAAACTGTTTATACCTTCCCTCAGGAGGTTGTAATCAACTTTGGTGAATTTGTTTTTGTTTGACCCTAGCTGAGGGGGGGTCGGGGAAGATGGTGGCTTCGATAGTGACCACTTTGTGGTCAGATCGTACCAGGGAGGATGACGCCATAGGGATGCTGCAGTGGTTACTCATGCTGGTTACTGCCAAGTCCAAGGTGTTATCATCTATTGTGGGGGTGTCATCCAGCTGGTCCAATGCATTTGCATTGATGAAATCAAGGAATCTCTGCGCATTTGTGCTTTGGCATGAGTAGTTCTTCCACTTTATGGTTGGATAGTTAAAGTCACCCAGGATCAGGGTAAAGGGTTGAATCTTGATAGATTCAAAGAGGTTCAGATAGGTGGAGTGGGCATCTTGAGTCCAAGTTGGGGGCCTGTGGCTAGCTATGATTTGAATAGGGGTCTTGTCAATGGTTAACTGCACCTGGAGCATCTCCTGTGCATCATACTGTTTGACCAGCCTAGAGGTGTGTATGTCTTTAATATATATTACAATTCCACCTCCTTTTGCTTTGCTGCCCATGGTTTGGGGTCTGAATGTATAATAGGATGAGTAACCTGATATGGCTGGGTTACTCTCTGCAGCTTTGAATGAGGTTTCTGTGACTGCACAAATGTCAGCATCTTCCCAGGGTTAAGAATGCTTGCAGTGAGTGCAGTTTCATGTTTAGACTCCTAGCGTTTAGCAGCATGACCTTTAATTTGCGTTTTAATGAAACTTTCATGTTGGTAGTTTGACCTCATGGCATTGCCTAAAAAAGGCATTATGGGTGAAGGCAACAGCCTTTGCCAGAACCCTGAAGCCCAAGGGAGACAAATGTAGGCCATCTCTGGCAAAGCATTGTGGTCTGTTGATCATGTTTTCCCAGGCTGTCAGGTACTGGATCCCCTTGGAATGACACCAGAAACTAAGCCAATTGTTAAAGTCAATTATTTTCTGTTAGTATTGAGGCATCATTATGGGTGATGTTAGAATGCTATTTAAGGCTAGGAACATACCAGCCTGCGACACATATTCAGAGCTTGATCATGTCTCTCTTCATACAGTCCAGGGAAGTACACCTCAAGTCATTCACACCAACATGGACTATGGCAGAGTCATAGCAGTACCTGTTGTTGAGAGACTTGAGTGCATGAGTGATATGGCAGATTCTGGCACCTGACCAACAACTAAGTGTGACTTTATCTTTATCCAGCTTGGTAAGGTGCACATCTGTGTGCCTCACAATGGAGTCTCCTATGACTAATATGTTGGGTTTATGTTTAGGCCTTAGTGGCTGTGAGACACAGGTGTTTGGACTATGGGTGGTGTGGTGGTCAGTGGAGGTTTCATGTGTTTTTGCCCCGGAGGTCTCTTTTGTTTGAGTATGTTTTTGTTGAGGACCTCTGCATATGTGGGTGTGTATTGTGAGGTGTAGTGTTTCTGTTGACAACTTTCTCAGTACCAGATACACTGGCTTGTGAGGGAGAGAGCATAGATTCTAGGTTCTTAATGTAATTGCATCTCTCAAAAATTGTGTTTCTAGGTGGTGGTAGTAGTAGAGGGTTGTCCATGTACATGAAGCAGTTACTACACTGTCTCAGGATGCCCATATCAACCAGACTGGCAGGAGAAACAATAGAAAATTGTCCATCCATATTTGCCAGAATATGAGAGACAGGCTAGTGAGAAACTGTAGGAAACTGTCCATCCATATTTGTCAGAATCTGAGGAAGAGAGGCTAGAGAGCTAAGGGGGTAAAGGGTGGAAGGTCTAAGAGGAGTACTACTAAGTGATGATGATGAATCAATTGTCCTAGATCTGGCTTTATGCCACCATATGGTATCTTTTTGAATGAGTTTCTGCATTAAACCTTATAAGTGACAGTGTAACAAATACAATAAAACCATATTATGACATATAAATATATATATAAATTGCATTCAGACTTCTGCAATGACAATGATTAAATAAATTTCTAAAAGTAATGACAATGCAGCATATTACTATTAAGGGTCAAAGTTAATAACGGTTAAAACCATCAGGTACATGAAGCCCTGCTTGTGGCAATTAATGCTTGTTTTCTTCTGAAAGATAAAGTGGAAATAACAGACAGTAAAGAATGCCTCACTCAAATAAAAAACGAATAGGTCATAATGAGAAACAACTGTTTCTGAATTACAGACTTCAAACTGACTTCTAGATTCATTCCCATTTTGAATCTTAAAGGTGGGACAAGTCCCAATGATTAGGATGTATCAGAGATTATGATAAGGCATCCAGTCATAACAAATTTGTGCATAGGAGAAATGACTGTCCACAAAGTAGAGCTCATGGGATCGGTCTTAACATCCATGTCGAGAGTACACAACTAGTTAGTTACGATCTGTGAACCCAATCATAATTTTTGTAATACATGCTGCCCTAATGTGCTAAAATTTAGAATAAAATGGAGCAGGAGTACAGAGTGTTTATAGCACTGAAAGCCATTAAACATCACTGTCACACAGACGGTGGGAAGAAGATATGTGTAGCTCTTATGGACTCATAAGTTTAAACACTATTAAATGCATTGATCTGCTATCTTTGAGAGGCAGTGAGAAGTGTTTGACACCTTTTTCAGTTACTCCATTTCTTGGTGCATTCTGTGGTATATGATATATTTACTCTAGTGTGAGATTAGAGTATAACAGCACTGAAAGCCACGCATAACAAGTTTTGTTATGCACTTCTATGACATCAGAGAGGTACATGAGAAGCCTGCATATTTCCTATTAGACATACTCCATATACTACAAAACTGGATATGCACCTCTTTGATGTCAGATGAAAAATCTGAGGGTAATGCTACTCAGTGCTAGAAGTCTAAACCTCAAAATGCACTCACTCGAGGCACTCTTTAAAATGGAGAACATCGACATCTGTGCAGTGACAGAGGCCTGGTTGAAGGCTCCAGAGAGCACCCCTGTATTACCAGGCTATAATTCATACCACACCTTTTGGCCACCTAACCTGGACCGAAACACTAAAGGCGGAGGCGTGTCCATATTCATTAAGGATATCCACACCACCAGGCTAGTTGCTCAGCATAATGCATCTGAGATTATCCAAGTGAAACTAACTCTGGGCAAGACCGCAATCCAAATTGTAGCTTGCTGCAGATCCCCCACCATGAACCAGGATTCCCACTCCTCATTTCTTGATACACTGGAAATATTAGGGTGCAGCCCAACACCCTAATAATGGGCAATTTCAACTACCCCACTATTAACTGGGAACAATACTCATGTACCAACTCTTTTGATCAACGTTTTCTGAAATTCATAAATTCCAGTGCCTTGGATCAACTTATCCACACCCCCACCAGGGCAGCAATATCCTAGACCTGGTCATTACCAACATGGGTGACCGGTGTTCAACACCAGAGGTCAATTCCTCGTTGGTCAGATCCGACCACAAGCTAATCACCCTAGACATCCACATCCTGTCCCCAACCCGCATTAAGGAAACCACTGTAAAAATTTCTCCAAAGTCAACTTCACACTTCTTAAGACAGAAGTGGCAAACTTCATGACACCCATGCAGACAGACAATAGAGGTATGACTGTTGAATCTTACACAAATGCACTTTATAAGCACTTACACAAGTGCATGGATCATGCTATCCCTAACAAGACCAAGATGCTATCCTCCAAAAAAAGGAAGGCAATCTGGTGGTCCCCTGCCATAAACAAACTCTACAACAGAAGAAAGAAACTGTTGCAAAAAAGAGTAAAAGCCCATGATTGGAGGAACTCCCTGGTCAGCCTCAGTAAGAAGCTGAGATCCCTCATAAAATCCTCCAAAGCTAGTCACAAAAATAAAATTGCCACTGATTCTAAAGACAACAACAAGGCATTCTATAGCTATGTCAAGAATCTCAATGGCAACACTCAGATTTGCTCTGAGTTACTGCACAATGGCACTAAATATGCAGAACCAATGATATTGCCAACATCCTGGCAGAGAGGTTCAGTGCTAACTTTACCCACCTCTCACCCCATAAAGGGCCCATCTCTATACCAGAAGAATGCAAAGTTCCTGTAATCACAGCTGCACAGGTAAAAACCACACTCTCCAAAGCCAAGAGCACAGCATCCATGGAATCTGACAACATCCCAGGCTGTGTTCTACACGAACTACAGAATGAACAGGCACCCCACCTAAGTACCATGTTCAATCATAGCCTCACCTAAGGCTTTGTGCCCACTGAATGGTGCACAGCGATGGTTATCCCACTCCACAAAGGGGGAGCCACCACGGACCCTGGGAACCAATGCCCCATTAGCCTGATGAGCCTGATCTGCAAGGCTATGGAATGTATCATCATGGAACTTATAAACAAAGACATTAGTAATCTCCAAACTTTGGAAGCCACCCAGTTTGGGTTTGTAAAAGGCAGATCATGTCTCTTAAACCTGACAGACTTCTTTGATGCAGTCACCAAAGCCGTAGACGAGGGTAAGGTGGTTCACACAGCCTATCTAGATCTTGCCAAGGCTTTCGACACCATCCCCCACTCTGGAATTATAGACAAACTCACTAAACTAGGTATAAATCCCTATGTCACAAGATGGGTTGCCAACTGGCTCACTGACAGAACCCACACAGTGAAAGTAGCAGACTCCAAATTCGACTTCAGACCAGTGGCAAGTGGAGTACCACAGGGTTCAGTCCTGGGTCCTCTCCTGTTTGGTATCTACTTCTCTGAAGTTCAGACTAACACAGAAGGTCTTTGGCTAACAAAGGTCATAGATGACTGCAAACTAGGAGCAATAATCGAAACTCCTAACGATGCAGACATCCTACAAAAGGACCTCACTGAGACAGATGCCTGGTGTCAAAGCCATGGCCTCAAGCTCAATGCCAAAAAGTGCATTATCATCCCCTTTGATAAAAACTCTGTACCCTTGAACTACCACATAGGTGGTAGTCTACTTAACACTGAAAGTATGATAAGAGACCTTGGGACACAGGTGGACAGTAGTTTCTCCTTTGATAATCACATCACCGCAGTAGTCAGGAAATCCTTTTACGTGGAACACCTCATCACAAAAGGTTTCTCATTCAGGAAAAAAGAGGTCATTATTCCCCTCTACTCATCACTCATTAGACCCATTATAGAGTACAACGCCCCTTTTGGTATGTACCTCACAAGACATCTACAACAACTGGAAAGGCTGCAGAAATACCTCACAAAGAGGATTACCGGCCTCAAACAGATGCCCTAACCAGACCGTCTTAAAAAACTCCAGCTTTACTCCGTTGCATATCGCCTACTCAGAGGCGATCTCTGCCTAACATACAAAGCTATGTCAAACCCAGAACTGTTGGACATGCTCCATTTAAAGAAATCCCAATCCCTCCGAGCTACATGCTCTAGGGACCTAAACCTTGTCACCACAATAAACAGAACATGCTGGAGGGATAGATTCTTGTCGCAGAGACTTCCCATACTCTGGAACAAACTACCCATCTATATCAAACAAAGCTCCTCATTAGCACTCTTCAAGAAAAATCTTGATGATTGGATGGGAAACGAAATTCACCACAGGAATCACTTCTGTGGCTCTGCTTGACAGGGGCACAGGAAAATAATTTTCTTGGGTGGCGAAAGCCAGGGTACCTTTTTGGCTAGGCTTATATAGGCCCTAGGGCCAATACCCTAGTACCTACCTATGAACCTATGAAAGGTACACAACAAAGCTGACTTTTTTTAATATAAAAATAATTGGCATTTATCCTACAGTACATTTCTTCTCATTAAGTTAGAGTACTAAAATTTACAGTGGCTCTGCGTACATTAATATTTGGTGTTAAACTAAAATAATGTTATTCCCTTAATTTTATTTTTGTCATTTAACTGTATGCATGATTTTATTAATGAATTTATGTTCAGACTACTAGCCATTTAGTAAGCCCTACTGTTTACCATTGCATTGTTTTCTGAAACATTTGCTGTGTTCAAAAGTCACATAGCAGAGTGACAGACAATGTTTTCAATTTATTCATGTGTTTAACTAGGTAGGATGTCATTCTGTTTAGCAACAAGTAGAAGGCATTTTAAGCAAGACATGTTATTTGATTTTCTTTTCAACAGGTAGCATATAATCCTACTGGATCGGGAGTCTATAAAAAGGCAGAAATATACATCAGTGATCTTTGGAACAAGATGGATTTACTTGGATTGACTGTCTTCATAGTGGGACTTATATGCAGGTTTGTATTATGCTACCCAGCTTAATTAAAGTCTGCAACAGGTTCTCTGGCAGCTGAAAACATTTTGCAGTTTTCTTAATGTTATGATACGAGTGCAGGTTCATTGACAGTGCTGCATAACAGTCGAAATACTAAATTTCCTCCCGAGTACAATTTTTCCCAGGTAAGGATAAGTACATTCTTCCTCCACATCTACCAAGCTGTTTAGAATTTTAAAACAAATGAAAAAACATATAGGCAAAGTAAAGAAAAAAGAGACTTGGGAGTAAAACATCTTATCCAATAAATCCTTGTCAACATTAATTTAGTTGTAGCCCTCCTTGCCAACAGGAACCTTTCTAGAGCATTTGTTAATATTCTGATACCATCTTTATCTTTCCCAGGATCTCAGTAGAGCTAAAACGGCATAGGGCAGCGAAAAGGTCCAGGATGTGATACCAGTTCATTGCACAATGCATTCACACATACACATACATAGATGCATACACAAACAGCAAACATACATACATACGTACATACACACATACACGCAGGTGTGCACGCATGACTACAAACAGGCAAGCTAAAATTTTCTTGTTATGTTCTTATATATACGAGTGCACATTTAGTTAGGGTAGTACCAGCATCTGTGGTGAAAGAGTCAGACATTTTCTAGTATTTATTGTATAATGGTCGATAATTCATTTAAACTTTTTTGCCACAAACCAATGTATTTAACTAGATCCACAGTATCAGCTCTCTTACCAGATGGGGAAGTAGCCTCCACTTGGAATTTGCTTTTCTGTTGGCTGTTGAGATGACCCAATAGCATTTTCTTTTGCAATTCTTGTTAACTTCCTTTACTGAAATAATTTGGGAAATATGGCTATTTCTTAAGTATAGTTATAGATTATTAAGTTATTGGCATCCATAAGGTTATTTAGGATGGGATTACTAATAAGAGTACATTTTCAAGCAGTGTTATCAAACTAATTAAATATATGCAGAAGAAAAACTACCATGGATATTCAAGGTGCGTTGTGAATCCTTGTTGCCTGTTTTATGAGTGACATGCTGACTGTGGCTTGTTCTGCCATGGTGTACAATATTTTGACATGCTGAATGGCTTTCAAGTATCCTGGACAGCTTTCAGCTGTGCTCATTAGTATTTTATTGCTGTTATGTCTACATGAAATCTTATGCCAGTGATGTAGTTTTTATAAAAAAAAAACAGTGGTACTGAAGTATATGTCAAACAGAATTTGTGTGTGTAATCATCAGCATAAGTGCTTTGAGTTTGGAAAGTGCAGCAGCAGTTGATAAATAGAACAGACACTCATGGAGTTGAAGTATAAATGGGTATGAGACCAAATGTGTTGACTGATGGTGAGCTCAGTGAATATCATGGCAATTGGATTAACAATGATGATTTTATTTTGGACTTCCAAGATGGCTGCACATCAATCAACAGCTTAATTCCAGCTCTCCCAATGTGAAAAAAAAGAAACTGAGAGATAATGGCCGTTAACACTGTCAGTTTTAGTAAATTCAGTTGCTGGATAGTAAGTACACTGCCTGAATGTCAGCAAGGAAGAAACTTAGAGAGTCTGAAAGAAAATCAGCTAGAGAAGGTGAAGAGAAAACACTGACTGGGAAGAATCCTAAGCTGTTCACAAAAAAGCAGTTCAAGCTCCAGTTTTAGTACAATAAATGGCTTCCAGTAATCTAGAGGAAAAATAAATCAAATGTGCTCACAGTTGATTAAAATAAATGAAAAGTCAAAGGAGTATATAAATGCAAATAAAAGTCTGGAAAATGGAAGAAGCTTTAAACAGCTATTCAGATGAACTAATAAAACTACAAAAATCAGAGATCAAAATTAAGAAAATAAAGCAAAGGTTGGCTGAGAATGAGACTGCTCAAGAAGAGCTGTTTCAAAAAAATGGTAGAGTTAGAGGACACAGCATGGATGGAAAATCTGACAATTTCTGCTGTATCAGAGAAACTGGAAGGAACAGATTGTTTTAATTTTATGAAAGCACAAATAAACACTGGACTGGTATTCCATGGTATGATTTGTTAAGTGGAAGGACTCATCGTGTGTATTCTCCAAACCTGGCCATCAGAAAGCAGCCAAGACCTGTATTAGTAAAGATGCAATCATACCAGCAAAAAGAGTCATTCCTGACAAAAATGTGGCAGATGGTCAAACTATTAAAAAACAGAGACAACAGAGTGATTGTGAAAAATGATTATTCATTGTAGCTCAGGCAGAAGAGAAGCAAATTTATCCCAGCAATAAGGGAATGCTGAGAGGCAGGTGTGAGATTCAAACTGCTATCTAGTTATCTTCAGAATTTTTTTCCTGAGGGATCAAAATCATTTTCTAATGCAGAACAGGCCAAGGATGAAATTCAAAAGTTTGTCCAACAAAAAGTGAGCCATCAAACAGAAGGGCACACTGTTTTTCATTCTTCTGATAATAAATCTCATAGAAAGACTTTGCCATTGAAACCTTTCCAATGTTCCAAAGGAAAATGTTTGAGACAGATAAAAAGCACAGGAGTTGACTAGAGGAATAAGAATTCTTTAGACTTGAAATGGAGTCTGGTATTGGGAAATGGAGATGAAGAGGAAGAAGATCTTCATACCTGAAATTAGTAAGTAAATGTGAGATTACAAAACATCAATCACATTTGTGAAATATGGCTTTATAAAAAAAGTGGAAATATTGGACTTTTATTGACGTTGATAAACTTTAGAGGGAATGAAAAGCATATATTCCACTGCTACTTTACTGTAAGTAACACAATTTTTGTTCTTAACAGTATTTGTATAAAACATTTCATGATATGAATTGCATGTTATATAGTAAAGTATTATCATTTATTATTGTATGCGATAGAGAGACATGTGTCTTTTTATTCTTTTTTAGTTTTAAGAAATGTAGGCATTACGATTTAAAAAGAGAAGAAATGCTGGACAAAAGCACGTTTAAGTTAATATGCTGTTAATATTGGGTTGTTGAGGTAGGGGATTGGGGTTTAAAAGTACACAGACTATAATATTTATAGAGTTGATACATTTTCTCTCACTTTTGCATAAATAAATATCTGGATTAAAGTCATTGGCTTAATCTAAAAAAATTATGTAAGCAAGTAAATAAGAGAACACCAAATGTAATTAAATCTTTTCCTTTAACAAATAAATGTTCAGTGTGAGTTAAAAAGTCTGCATCTGAGGCCAGCTGTACATTTTTTTATGTTTCCATGGACACAAGCTGACTTACAAAGGCAGACAATAAAAGCCAGAGCAATTTTTGTTAAGGCTAAACGTTAATGCTTTCTGAAAGCATGGAAGCTGTTTTTCACATCCAGGAGGGAAATAAATATAAGAAAAGGGCAAACAGCAATTAGTATAAGTAGGAGGACATTCTGTGACATGCACTTTATCATAGATAACTTTAATTCTAGGCTGGGTAATGCCTGGTGGGGCAGCTGTCAATTTGGGACAATTGTTCTTATTGGAAGGATAAAATGTCAGCATATGAAGATGTACATAGTTTTGTACATTTTTAAGTTAATAGGCTATGGGGTGTTCTAGGGGTGTATTTTTGAGGGTTTTCAATAGATAAAAAGTCTTGTAAAAATGTGACGTAGATTCAAATGGAGTTGACAATAAACAACTGTACTAAAGATCAATATTCTATACATTAGTGGATACATGTAACACAAATGCTAGAAATAGACATTTAAAAAGTTGTTATATATACACAATGAAAATAATTTGTTAATATAATGGCTACACTATCCATACTATTTTGAAATGTGAATGGCCTCACAGGTATAGACAAAGATCTGAGAGTATTAAATTATATTAAGAAATGCAGAGTGCAAATAGCAATGGTACACAGCACATATTTGGAAAGACGTAAGCATGTGAATATGATAACAAAAGGATTTCAGGATGGATATTCAGTAAAGAATCAGAGACAAAGGAAAAGAGGAGTATTTATACTAATTGCTACAAAAGGTCCAGTAGTGATAGAAGGAAAAATATAATAATGGTAGATTTCTGGCAGTAAGGGGACACTGGCAAGGGAGGAGGATTACTATGGCATGCATTTATGTTCCACCTATAACTGCTATTATGGAGCTTAGAAATTGGGAGAAATAATTAGATTTCAGCAAGAAATATTACTTATAAGTGGAGACTGGAATTTGATTTGCAACAGTGAGGCTGTATCCGGGGGTCCTAGAAGGGAAAATAAAGCAAAAAAGGGTGGATTTCTGAAGACAGTTATGAAAATGTTTGGTACTGAAGAAGTAAATTCAGTAGTAGGAACTTGGAGAGAATGTATATGTTATTCCCCTAGGTACAATAATTGGGATAGGGTAGGTAGAAATTATATTTCATAGGAACATGTGCATTTTATTGAAAGCTTTGAAACATATCCAATAACTATTTCAGATTATGCACCAATAAGAAATAAGATAAAAATTCATGGTAATGAAGTACATGTGAGACACTGGCACTTTCCCACATACCTGGTAAAAAGAAAGGAATTTAAGGAATGGGTAGATGAAATTATTTGAGATTTATTAGGGAATATAGAATTTTTTTCAGAAGCTATAGCAAGTGATTGGGATTAAAATGAATGTGTAGTTTAATAGGGTAGAAATAAAAGAAAAAGAGCTATGGTTAAGAAGTAACAGGAATTAGTTAGAGGTGCTGACAATGGTTAAGTTATTGTAGAATAAGGGGAATCTCACAAAACAAGAACAGGTGCAACTGCAGTGCACTAAAGAGAAAAAATGAGTATCTGGATGATATGGACAAGTTTAGAAAGATTGCTGTTAGGCAACTGT
The DNA here is from genome assembly GCF_019279795.1 of Protopterus annectens. Classification (NCBI taxonomy): domain Eukaryota; kingdom Metazoa; phylum Chordata; order Ceratodontiformes; family Protopteridae; genus Protopterus; species Protopterus annectens. Next base: position 43,711,183 of record NC_056728.1, read on the forward strand.
TTTTTTTATAATAACTCCGGAGCATAAAAACTTTTAGCACAATGACTTAAGCAAAAGAAAATAGAAAATGTTGCCACACTTAGGGAGCCTATAACAAGAAAAATAACAAGAGATCATGCAGAAATATTAAAGATATTTTGGAAATGTTATGAACATTCCTATAAAGCACTGAAATGTTAAAATCAAAAAAGAGTACAGATGGAAATATTTATCGAACACTTAAGAATGCCAAGATTAGAGATAGATGAGGCTCAACAATTAGCAGTTAAGATAGGAGGAGATGAGATAAACATGGTGACATATGATCATTCTGCAGAAAAGTCTCCAGGAATTAATGGCATTCCTATGGAAGTTTGAAAGATAGGAAGGAAGAAAGTGATAAAGATCTGGTAGGTTTTGTTTAACACTATTTAAAAGGAGGTGAAGCACCAACTTCCTGAAGAAAGATGTGGTGGCTGTAATACCTAAAGATGGCAAAGACCCATCAGACCCAGCTTAGTATAAGCCCATTTCAATTTTAAAGCATGGTTATGTGTGCAATAGCTAAAAGAATGTCAAAGGTGTTGCCAAAATTGATAGATATGGATCAATGTGGTTTTATGGAGGGGAGGCAAATATTTGGTAACATTAATAGAATAATGATAATCCAGAGGGAAGCAGAGTATCAGAAAATTCTGCTGCTACTGGTGGGTCGTGATGCAGAGAAGCATTCAACAGAGTAAGCTGGGATTTTATGAGTAGGGCAATGGAAGCATTTGCATTCTCTGATACAATAATAATGTTAATTAGGAGGATGTAAGAGGGATCACAGGCAAATACAAAGTAGGATGGTTCCTCTTGGAACCAGGCAAGGGTGTCCTCTTTTCCCATTGTTATTTTGTTTATATGTTGGAGATGTGATGGGAAAGAAAGAGGTAACTGGAAGCATATGTTTTGGCTGTGTATTGAGTTGGCAGACTTCAAAAATTTCCAACAGAGTACTCTGTCAGAAATATTGAATAAGTAAGTGGGTAAAAAAGGAAATTGTGTTTTTAAGCTGAGGTACAGGATCTGAATTGCCTAGACATCAAAGTCAAAACCAGTTGTATTTGAGGTATTGAATATTGTAACAGAGCTAAAAGAAGTGGAAATGGTATCTTTAGAAAAGCATAACAGCATATTACATAGAAAAATGGAAACTGTGGGAACAATACATGCACAATAATGTTTTGGAAGAGGAGCAAGATTTAAAGAAAAGCAGGAATTGAGCAATTTATGCAATGGTGGATTATAGTTACACAAAAACATATGTAATGTATAATGTTTGTAACTAGCATATGTTAATATTCTTTGTTTTCTTTTATATAAATGTATGCCTGTCTGTGTCTTAAGTGTTCATTCAATAAAGGTGTTAAAAAAAACAGTGGTGATAGTATTTTATTACTGGCATTTTAGAGGATGGTTGGTAGGTAGGGGTTACCATCCAAACTTCTTTTGCATGACTTGACAAGAGCAGTAAAGGCATGAACGGTGGTAGGCATTTGATATTTTAACAGAAAAGATATTGTGAGATTTTCAGGTCTATGACAGTATGTTGATGGACGAAATTGTTGAAACCCATATGGATGAGACCATATGCTCAACAGTTTGGTTCGTTGAACCGTTCTGACTGAGACAGAGGTACAGTAGGGATGAGTGAATTTTCCCTTTTCCACACTGTAGTGCAATCTTGGAGTTGATATAAATAATTAACAGGAATGTGGGGGAGTGCATTGGTGCTTGCACCCACACACAAAAACGTTGTGTTTTTGGCGGGTATTAAGTGGAGTTATGTCAGTTTTTCAATTAACTGCATTGTCAACCATATAGTCTCAGCCATATGGGTTTCAACATAGTGTTTTTTTGATAAGCTGAAACAAATGCAGATTTTTGACTAGGTGTTGTATTGAACTGTGATAGGATGTCTCAAACACCTTCATAATATATGTAAAAGCAAGGGCATCTAGAATTGTACAGCAGAGGCTCCACTTTGTAATGATTTGGAATGTGTATCTTCTGTAAGGGTTTACTATCATAAATACACAGTTAAAGGGATGCATTTCAATGCACAGTTCATCATGTCACAATATGAAGTATTCGAACATCTGATGTTCGAATACTTCATAGCCGTGCAAATGCATGTCGACATAATGATAGCAAACCTCTTTACACTATAGGTCTAGTTTGCCATTTTTTGTCTCAGAAGTACAGGGCTACAGAAGGACTTGAAGAGGGATTTTGAAAGACTTTGATATAGACTATGTCGTAAGCATGTTGGCCATTAACTGCAGTATTGATACCTCAATGATCTTTGAAAACTCACTGAGGATGCTTTGCTGACTTTCACTGACCCAACAGGTGACCCACTATACAAGGTGCAGTGGTATGGAATTCTGTTTAAGACCTTCAGTCTTCTGTTTTTTAAGACTCACTTTCATGTAGAAGCTGATGTTGAAAACAGGTTCAGTCAGTGTACAAATTGCTACAAACACTCCAGTTACCTATTAGTGAACACTAGAACAGATGTGGGTATCATTTGGAAAATGACACCATTTAACTCTTCTTACAGTGCCATAATATACCACATTATTCTTAGTGAATTCAGTGGATATTTTTCCCTTTCTAAATTTTGCAAACTTTGTTTCTTATTTTTCCAAGGAGCTAACTACCTACTAGTTACTGCTCTTGTTCTTGTGAGCTCTTCTTTGGCCTACTGACTGCAAAGGAGGCCTTTACTGCATTCTTGCCTGCAGCCTAGATCTACCATCCCCATACATGGAAGCAAACAGAAGTATGGGAAATTCTGAGTCAAGATGTTGGTCATTGTGGAAAATGTGTCGGAGCACTAATGTGGGCTGCTTTCTCACTGTGAGGGAGTCTTACTGTATTACTCTCTACCTTATCGATGTTTCACACTGTCAGTTGTGTTATTGATTTGATGCTCCAGTTTTGTAATATCTGTTGAGACTATTTAATTACTGCTGTATACCATCTGATGTACAACAGGTGCCCCTTATGTTGCATCCTCCCAAAGAAACGTATTTCTCATATCCTGTATGCATGTTTGTACCCAAATGTGCTTATAGACTCAGGTCATGGGTGAAAGAGATTCATAAAGTAACCTAAAATACTTGTCAGCAAACAAATAAAAAAGTAATATGGTTCATTTTAGGAATATGAAAAGGTGGCAACGCTAGTAAATGATGATTTGCACTTGGGGTGTTCCATCATTCAAGGATTCATTTTATTTGAGTTTGGATGAATTGGGAGTAGCATGAGCTCTATGGTTCTTGCACATTTAGATATCATTTCATTATAATACTTTTATTTTGAGCAATGAGGTGCTACTGATATTACATACTCATCTTCTGGCTATTGAATTCTTCTATGTATTATACCAAGGATTTGCCTATATTAATACATAATACTGACATAGATGCTGTTTATTTTATGATGTAGTATATAATTGATAACTTTATGTATAATAGCATTAATAGTATTATTTACTTAATAATGTAGTGATATATATAACATTACCTCTTACTATATATATATATATATATATATATATATATATATATATATACATATATGTATATATATATATATATATATATATATATATATATATATATAAAGCTTACTATCTCAAAAGCTCAGAACAGCGATTTCTTTCCAAGGGAGAAGGGTGATGTTCCAGCAGTGTGTAAGTATTCATATCAATAACTGTTTCCCAAAGTCCAGCCTGTGTATGTGATGGATAGGTATGCCTAAATATTTCTCTAGTCCCTTTACAGCTGCAGCTGAGCGGGCTGTGAATCAGGAAGCCCATGCCAGTAGGTTGCAAAGGCTGCATTGGGAGACTGATGAGTAACAATCCTGCTTGTAGTAGTCATACCAAATAAATATAAAGTAGTAGAAAGTCACCTGGCAGTATAAAAACTGTGTATGGGTTGTAATGAATAAACCAGACAATATGACAGTAATAGTCCCATATAGGTGATATTTAAATAAAACCATAACTGCCTGACAATAAAGTTCTAAATCCTGGACTGGTTGTGTTTACTCTGGTATTGTATGGCATTTAGCGTTGAATTCTCTGAATAATAATGTTGATTTAACCACTGCTACCCACACTGTGCTACATAAAACATATGTGTAGGAATGTCTGTATAAGACTGTTGTAAGTACAACGTCAGATTGTACAACCAATAGAGACTTAGAAAAACAGTGAAGGAACAAGCAGCAATATCTAAATAGGTCACTCTGATAAAACACAAATTGTTGTATTTTTAGCACACATAGCCATGGTTCGAATCCTGGGAGTGGTAGTAAGCTGTATACATAATCATACTTCTGAGAATATGAGTAGAATTAGTTAGGTAGTGTTAACAAACATTCCCCCCACAGGTCTTTCAGATAAGAAAACTGTAACTGCATGGCAATAAAGTTTTAAATCCAGGACTGGTTGTGTTTACTCTGGTATTGTATGGCCTGACATGTAGCATTCACCAACATCTGATATCAGAATAGTACTGTTGTGTCAACCACTGTTTCTCACACTGTGCTACATAAAAATATGTCTAGGAATGTCTGTATAAGACTGTAGTAATTACAAGGTCAGATTGTACAACCAAGAGAGACTTAGAAAACATTGAAAAAATAAACAGTGGTTTCTAAATAGCTCACTCTGATGAAACAAAAATCGTTGCATTTTTAGCAGACACAGCCATGGCTCGAATCCTAGGAGTGGTAGTAAGTTGTATGCATAATCATAACTTTCAGCTGTACAGATTTTCCCAAAATGTCCAGATATTTGTCTCATATTTTTGGCTTGTTCCTCTTTTTTTCCTGAAAAATCACTGGGATGATCTCAGGATTGTAGTCACCCAATAATGACATACATTTGAGTGTCAGACTTCAAATCTTTCAGAAAATGTATATTAAAACAAGTCCTGTTACTCTAGCAACTGTCTAAAAGTTTATAAGAGCAATATTCAAAATATGTCCCTATTTGTACCCCCATGTTGTCAAGCTTTATCCACATGTTGTGCATTAAGAGGCTGAGAGGTGTGTGCGTAAGTTTAACTAGGAATCTGGAAATATGTTTAGAAACAGTCAGGTAGTGTTAACAAACATTCCCTCCACAGGTCTACCAGTTAAGAGAAGTAGAATTTAGCTATAAAACAGTTGAAGTGTACACTTGTGTAAAAACATACCACTACCCAAACCAAGGTCATAGGGTATTGTAATAATAACTGTAGAGTAATGATTAGAGCAGTGATCATCAAAGTTGTGAGTACTGCAAGGATATACAAGTTGTTAATTAACATATCTCTCTCCCCCAACATATCTGCAACAATAATCTAAACATACAAATCAATGGGTATGTTTTTACCAAACCTACTGTTGGGACATATGTCCTATTGTTCAACAAATATTGAAATGTGTTTTTATTAATGTTCCATGTTGAAATACTATCATTGGTGGCCTGTTGCTATTAATGTAACCTGCATGCCATTGTAATGGCCACTGTGGTTCCATATATGCATGTGTTCTGTTTGCTATGCAACTGTTTCAAATCTGTTGTTTTGGGTTAATGGGAATATCTATGCATGCCGTTATAACTAATCCTATATTGTGTTGACTATTACTAACTCACATATGTTCTAAAACTGTAACACCATAGCACGTTTGGGAAGGCTGGTCCCAGCGGACCCACCTCTCCCACCTCATCTGGCCATGGCACCGGGCCCCAGCATGTCTGGGACCCACCATGGGACCTCCTCATCTGCTGGTCCTGCACCACCTTTGGGTGGAACCACCTCAGGGGATATGGGTCTTGTCCCCCTGGGAGTGGGCATGGACAGGATCCTGTCACCCAAAGCCAGGTTTGTAGTTTGGTGCATAGCAAGCTCTGAAATGAGTTTGGAGATCTGCTGAGCCAGCTTGAGGGCCGCATGGCACAATTAGAGGGTCAGCCTGCCCCTCCTGCTCAGCTCCCATGATCGCCACCTTCGGGGCCGTGAAGGTGCAGTGGTGACTGCCTATGGGTGGAGATCTCAGTCCCACTGTTTCCATTTGGGGGCTCATGGGCTTCCGATTTCCAAACACCCCTCCCTGTCCAAGGTGTTTACCCCCCACATGTACGATATAACTCCCCTGTATGCTGTCTTGTCTGTCTTCCTACCCAACCTACCTCCCAAAATATGCCTACTATCCTTCTGCAACATCCTACTCTCACCTTAAAAAAAAAGGGCAATCTGTTCATAAAAAACAAAAATTGCCCAATACATAGCTGTCCATTTCACACACGTTTCCACTGGACACATGTAATCTGATCTAATTGGCTTCACAACACATTATTGTTGTCCTCACCCCTCTATCAGGGGTTTGAGTGTCCAAATCTACCTCCAAATTCAGTGTATATGCACAGCTGTTGCTGTAAAAGAAATGGACAGCTATGGATGTTCCCTATACCAGTCCTGCACATCCCTAGCTACTTTCCCTATTGTCTTTCCCTCTTTATGCCCCCTTTTTCACCACTTTCCTATCACCCCTTTTTTCTTTTCTTTTAAAGAAATTAGCGAAGGGGTAATTGGGAGTAAGCACTTTTAAGCAGTAGTAAGTGGGATTAAGCCTGTTTGCATGGCACTAGGCAATGCCTACACAGATTAGGTAATTTTCAGGCTGTCTGTAAGCATATTTAACCAGAAGTTAGCATTGCCACCGCACAAACCTGCTTACAACTGCTTAAAAGTGCTTTAATCACTCTGTATTCAACAGCCCTTGTTCTGCCCAGCAGCAAAATAATCAGCCCTGCCCAGTCTTGAACACAGAACCCTGCACACCATAGTCAGAGCAATGTACCACTACTCCATCAGAGGTGTACTACTGAATTTATTTTTTAAATATATCATTCAGTACAGGTATAGAATAGTATGGAACAAACATTGTGGAACCAGTATGTTTATAATATATAAATATACAAATATAGATGTGTATAGTGATAGATGCATACGAAAAGTGTATACATCAGATATATGTAGCTGTACATACAATATTACACACATAGAATATGAAACTGAAATTCCATAAGACAAACTCAGCGACAACCACAGGTATAGTATGGACCTTCAAACACCACTCCAAACTTTGCAAAGTTGCAAAGTTTGGAGTGGTGTTTGAAGGTCCATACTATACCTGTGGTTGACATATAGAATATGTACATATATATCGTAAAAATAATATAATGAGTAGATATCAAACAAGAAATATACTGATATATCAATAGGTATATATATATATATATATATATATATATATATATATATATATATATATAATATATATATATATATATATATATATATATATATATATATATATATATATATATATATATATATATATATATATATATATATATATATATATATATGTAAGTAATATTTATATATATGTAAGTATATCTATACAAGGATCAATATATAGTAACATAATATATACATGTATATAAATATATATATCTAGGTACATATATATCTGTGCATAACATGTACTGCAATTATACCCAGCACCATACCTCCCCACCCCTAAGTCCAAGAGATCTGGCCAAAGGCTGCAAAATGGGGTGGGCAATGGACCAACACTAGGGACACAGTGTACATCCTGCAGGTATAAATGTAGAATGTCACTACAGGAATAGGGTATGTGTCAGCATACATGTTCAGAAAGATGTCAGTTATGAAACTGTAATGTATGTCATATGCTGACAGATATCCCCACATGATGACAGTGATTCACCACAGGAAGGAATAAAATGATACTATTCAACAGACCAGAAATATGGGTAATAAACGTGGACAGTCTGGAACAATCTGGCCAATGACAGTTATGCTCAGAACAGCTCAGTGCAAGAAAGCATAACCAAGCCTGGCAAAGGTGGGAGGCATGAAAATGTGGACATATCTGACATACTGGTGTAGATGAGCTGACACATGTGAAGCAGTATCACCCTCCTGTCTGTTCCAACATCTATTGAGTGGAATAGCGCAAGTCCAAAACCCAGTGACTTCCCAGGAGTTAGTCATGTAAATCTTCACATCCCCTCACTGATGTGTCAGACATAAACAATGCTTATGTGAGCCAGGCAACACTACACATCTGTTAAATACCTGGACACAACATCACATTAGGGAAAATACAGTGAGCTGCTAGCCATGTCACCAAGCATTATCCAAACTACAGGCAAATTGACACAACAAAAAAGCAATCTTGCTATGGGGGAATACACATGTAATTGCAAATATACTAGGCACTCCAGGGATGTAACAGCATGTTTGATACTCACACACTACCCGTACATATAATGTCCCAATACACAGTGTAGTATGATGCATGTGTTATGGGGCATGTCACACTCCTACACTACAAAAATGTAACACTTGATAGAGCACCAGGAACTGGGTCCGCATGCAAAGGCAGATAGAAAAGGAAACATAACACTTACATCTACCCCCCCCCCAAGAAGTAACATATTCACAATACACTGCTACACAATCCTGACAGTCTGTCAACAATAGCCAGAAATACAAAGACCTCCCAACTGTACACACTCCCAAAGATTGTCCAGGCCTTGTCATCATATATAAGGCCTCTTGCACATAAAATGTCTGGGAGTCTGATACCTAACTGGGATGATATTACAAATGACATCACTATGTAATGATATACCATATCTCTGTGCCTCTGACTGCATGATATATGGACAAAGTTTGACATACTCTTGGACAGAGGCCTAAACACAGGCCCAGGATGGAGATATTGCCGTTATAAACTGAGAAAGTAGCTGGTGTAGGCCTAATCCTATCCCCCCCATCACACACAGTGCAAATGTGAACATCCCACACTCTGATGTGTCCAGCCCTGAATCTTGCCTGTCTGTACAATCCCACTGTCAGTAACCAATATAATGTAGCCAGTCACACTACCCTCCTGTAGACTTTACATATCACTCTTAATGGTACTTGTCTGTCGCAAATAACTCCTGACTCCCCTCCCCACCACACACAACCTGCCTGTACCCTCTCATACACCTCTCCCCCACACTGCTCATGAATCTGAACTGGTGTTCCCAAGTAGTTAGACCTAGCCACCCTCCAAACTGTACGCCCTGCATTGTCACCATTCCTCTATCCCCCAACCTATTCACACACACGTATTCTTACTTTGTCCTGCTGACCATCATTCCTCCCCACTCTACAACATAACCCCACCTCTCCAGAGTCTCCCCAACCTGTCCCCTAATTTACCTACAGACCACAATGTCATCAATAAACTGCACAGTCAACAGGGGCCCCCATCTGATCATGTCTGTCAACCTTTCCCTCACCACTGCAAATATGAAAGGACACACAGTTGACCGCTGATGTACACCCACCTCCATCTTAAATCCACCTGTTCTGTCAAAACCAGAAATCACTGCTGTCACACTAGCCTCCTACATATCCTGTGGTGTCTGACAAACTCCTCTTCACCCGTGACCTCCACATACAATACCACAACTACTCTGCAGGCAGCATGTCATATGCTCTCTGTAGATGCACATAGACCCAATGCAGCTGCATCTCAACCTCAGAGCAGAGCTCCATCAACACTTGTGGATCAACATTTGCATCTGTAATGCTCTTACCTGGCATGAAACCATACTGCAAATCATCAATCATCACCATGTTCTCAACCTAGCTGCCACCACCCTTTACCATTATCTCAACCTGTGAATGATCAATGTTATCCCTCACTTGTTACTACATCTCTGCAGACCACCCTTGTCCAGATAAGCAATACCCATACATATTCGCCAACATCTCACACATCCTCTCACTTTCCAAGATTACAGTAAACAATCCAGTTAAAAATACCACTGCCAGGTCTCAGAAACATCTCCAGGCATCCACAGGTATGTCACCTGGAACAACAGCCTTTCCACTGTTAAACCCCCTCATAGTTATCCTTACATTCCCATTGATAATTTGTTGCACCTCCTGATTAACCATACCCACCTCAGCCAACCTTCCCTCCCTCTCCCATTTTCCTCATGGAACAGGCCAGCAAAGTGATGTTTCCATATGTTCTAAACAAACTCCTAGCTTGTATGTTTCACCCATATTCCTTTATCACCCTTTTGTGCTGAACATCCTTCCTAGCTATGTGCCTCTGTCTAGACAATATCTACAGGCCCTATATACCATCGGTGCTGTCCAACATTACATACAACCACAGACTCCAAACCTGTATCTCAGACTCCACATCCATAGCTATGTCCAACACTCTCTTTGCCATGCACCCCATCTCTTTATATTCATGTCTACTCTCTACATCTGTCTGTCAATCCCACTTCTGCTTTGCCAACACCTTTCTGTGCATACTCCCCTATACTTTTTCATTCCACCACCACGTGTGTAGGAGCAGTCACCATCTGGGCAGCATGTTAACCTGTGTCTGATTGAGCATAGTAGGTCACAGGTGCATTAATGTAATGTTGAGTGTGAGTGCAAATAGGACACATCCACTAAGGGCAATCAGAAGGCCATCCCCACATATGTCTGTCATCTTTCAGGCAACTATCCAACCCACCCTGTAATGGAGGTCAGCCACAGCACAAACATACACACATACCATAGCTAAACGCGACCTGCTTCGGACATGTTTAGGGCAAACATCACCCCCCTGGCTCAACATCAGTGTAGAAGGATATGCACACCACATGCACCCCTACCCTTACCATTAATCAGGTGCAAACTGCCTACTTACACATAATGCTATGCATGTCCATACAATTTTGCTAGGTACTGGAGTATTATTTGATGTAATGTTGTGGCTACTGATACTCATTAGTAGTGAGCTGTCACTGTAAAGAACTATGGATAATGTCTGATGTCCTCTGACATGTTTTTCCCTGTTTATGTATTTCAGGTGTGATGCAGAGGCTTCCAGGGTCTATATCATTTGAATGAAAGTTCAAAATGCTGATCGCTGTAAACAGCAAATATGCCTAGAATTGATATCTGTTTTGGGAGATCGTGGTACAGTGACGATCAGAAAATTTGCCCTTTCCTCACTGTAGTGCAATCTCTGAGTTGGTATATATAATTAGTGGGGGGTGTAGGGGGTGCAGCCCCCCCACAATAAAGGATTCGATTATCGGCATTTTAGCTGTTTACAGCGATCGACATTTTGAACTTTCGTTCAAATGATATAGACCCGGCTTCCAGCCTATGATGTCCAGGAGACAGCAGCCATAACTGAGGCCATCCTGAAATACTATCACATCCTGTTCAGTCTTGGTCACCAACATTAGCGGGAGAGGACAGCCCTCTGGGAAGACCTCACACTGAGAGCGAACACCTTGGGCAATCATGGCTGCACGTATGAACAGGTCAGGCACAGAGCAACTGACCTGATATGGCGTGCATGTCAATGGGCTGCTGCGGTGGTGAGGGACTGTTCTGCTACTGGTGGGGGGTCATCCAGAGAGGCCCCACTTACAGCAATGGAGGATCTCCTTCCCAACATGTATATATGTATGGAGATACATATATGTGGACAAATCTAAATATAATATATATAGATATTTATATAGAGAGAGCTATACATCCACATGTATATCCACATATATGCATACATATATATAGAAAGGTGAATACATACGTATACACACACACACACACACACACACATATATATATATATATATATATATATATATATATATATATATATATTATATATATCTATATATATATATATATATATATATATATATGTGTGTGTGTGTGTGTGTGTGTGTGTGTATACATAAATATGCAAAAATATATGACAGCTACAAACCCATGCAATCTGAGGGTTATGCTGCTGTACACTAGACATCTATATCTGAAAATGCACTCACTGGACATATTGCTTAAAATGGGAAACTATGACATCTGTGCTGTAACAGAGACCTGGTTAAAGTCAGCAGGAAGCACCCCTGCACTACCAGCCTATTACCCACTCCACATATCTTGGCTGCAGAACTGTGACTGAAACAACAAAGGTGGTGGTATTTCCATATTCATTAAGGACCTGCAGGCATAGCTAACATTGAGTAGGACAGTGGATCAGGTTGTAGCCTGCTATAGGTCCCCAAACATGTCCCAACACTCACACTCCATGTCCCTAAACACCCTGGAGGATAATATTGTCCAACCTAACACTCACATACTGGTTGACTTCAACTACCCCACCATTAACTGGGAAAGCTACTCATCTACCAATGCACATGCCCATCACATCGACCTAGTCCTTCCTAACATGGGCGACTGTTGATCGACACCAATAGACAACTCCCTCCCTTGTTATATCTGAACACAAATTAATCACCTTTGGAAATCCATGGCCCTCCCAGGAAAAATTACATGGCAGCATTTTATATTTGTTAACAATGAAATGAAGGTTAGGGACAGTTAGTTATTATACCTACAAGATAATGTGGATGTGGTAAAATTTAAACTATAAATCATGAGATTACTTTATATCAATTTAGAACATTCAACAAATCTTCCACTAATGCTTTTCTAACCCTCTCAGCACTTGCTAATATTAGACTGGAAGCAAATCAACACATGCATACTGACAGATATTCTATATTTCATTCTGCTATGAAAGGAATGTTAGAAATGAAATGCATGCAGTAACATTTTTCCCTTCTCTGTACTTCTCACCCTTCATGCCTTTAAAGATACTGCAAAATGCCAATCTGTCTCCAGCTGAAGACAAAGTCAGCAAATGCAAATACAAGTCTCTCATGTTAGATACAGAAAAATGAAAAAAACATATAATGATATTTTTTTAAATAAAAATACACATGCACAGGGCTGCATACATAGTATGGTAGAGCCTCATTCTTTATCCTTTAACAAATTAGAATATATGTGTTTCTCACATCTCTGTTGCTATAATTAGACACATTTATAATAGTTCCACGACACATGCTAAAACTGGGTTATTGTGACAGGGGAAAAAGTAATTACAAGAAATAAATAGGGTTGTTCTTTATCCTATCCTCATTTGTTGTAGCAATACAGCACCCTTCAAATGCTTTTAGACAAGATAATAACAGTATACTATATAAAAATCGATAATAGGATGGAGTACAATTTTTTTTTATGAAACTAATATAATTTCAATTACATTTAATATGCAATCCTATATGGTTCATATTGATAGGTTAAAATTATTTGGTATGTACTCAAAGTAATACTTATATGAACATCACTAGTCCCCACTTAATTGTAAGTTTAAAGAAGATAAAAGAAAATTTATTTATAATAGGAGTTCTACAGAATTAAAATACATGGAGATAACTATTGCTGTTAAGTTATAGTCAATCATAAATATTAATTATACAATTGTTATAGATGAAAGTATACAAGTAATAGCAGATTATCAATTTTTTCCTTTGAAAATAAATTGCAGTGTGTTAAAATAATTATGCTATCAGAAATTACACATATTAAGCAGAGTAGTTTCATCATTGCAACTAAAAAACATATTACTGAAATCAACAAAATTATTTTATCATGTTTATAGTCTCTGAAAAAAATAGGTTCTTTTTTATGTTAATATTAAAACTTTGCACAGGGAGGGACAGATGTTCCAGATGTTAAAATATATTCAGTAGCCTGAAGTTTAAAGTAATTATACACTGGAGTGAAAACTAATATGAGGCAGTGTGGATGAATATTACTTTTTTGCAAGAATAATGTGTTTAAATTAAATGCTTTAACAATGTTAGTATAAGTTAATTACTTCAATATACATTGCATTCACCTTCAGAATCTTGATATGTAAATAACATTAAAATATTGTAAAAGTTCATCATTACAATTTTGGAAATTCTACAGTTTTTCCATAGATACTATATCAGGTTTCATTAATTTTGCTGATATAAGTAAAAACAAGATTTAATAAATGAGCTCATAGGGGTGTGGCCAAGATGGCTAACTAAGAGCAGTAACTGGCAAAAGCTCTGTAACTGAAAACATTTTTTCTGTCAGAAAATATAATCAAAAAGTTAAAGTTTGGAGATAGTTCTTAGCTAATTTTATTCATTAATAGTCACAGAAAAAAATGTATAGTTTTGTTCTTCAAATGCTGCAAACTTCCTCTCAGAATTTCAACTGCTTTGATAAGTGAGAAGAGACTTTAACATGAGCCATTCAAGAAATGGTACTCAAGATTCTTGTGTCAAAAAATATATCCAGTCACTAAGATCTAGTATGCAGGATGTATTACTTAAAATAGACAAATTGGATACCAAACTAGAAAATTTCAAAGAAGAGTCCAGAAAGAAGATGAACTATTTAGAAATTCTTATCGAACAACAAAGTGCACAAATCAGCAGTATGGAAGAAGCTTTAAATGGTTATGAAGGGAGAATAACTGAAGGTGAGTCTCATATTGAATTTCTTTTAAAAAATAACTGCCTCATAGATAAAGTTAATGATTTAGAAAATAGACTGAGATGAAAAAACATTAGAACTGATGGTATAACTGAAAATTATAAGGGAGACAGTATAATAAAAGTCTTAGCAACTTGGCTACATAAACATTAAATCTACCTGAAACTTTGTATTTTGAAATTGAAAGGGCACATGGATTGCTGAGACCACCTTCGAAGAAGGAAAACTCACCAGCATGCTTATTTATTGTTAAGTTTATATCTAGCTTAAACAAAGATCAAATATTAAGAACAGCATGGTTTAGCTTACCCAATAAAAAAGGTGAGCATGTAGTCAGATTTGACAATGATTATTCTAGTAAAGTAATGAGTAAAAGAAAATCCTGCTTACCCCTGATTAAAGAATATAGAAAGAAAATGTTAAAACCACTTTGGTAATTCATGAGAAGATCAAATTATTTCTTTCTGAAGGAACTAAAATAGTTGCCACACTGGAGGAAGCATCCACTTTTGTTAACAAAAATAAAATCCTTAATAATACTGAAGAAAATTATTCGAACAGTATATCCCTCAAGAGACACAGTGAGCTGAATTTCTGGAAAACTGCTTCTAAAATTAAAATGCTTTAAAAAGTGACTTTTATTCTCTGATTGCAGGAAAAACAATAGATTTATCCTTTAAGTAAAAAGTTTGTATTGGACTTTAAGCTTCAAACATGTAGGCATACATTTATATTTTAAGCTAAAACATTTTCATAATAAGGAATATAATTACTCTTTTACTATATTTACAGTGAAAGACATAAAATGTTATATTTAACTAAACTTATAAATGTATTTCAGTCAGACAAATTCTTCCTGTAAGAGAATGTCATTAAATTATAATCAATAGAAATGGTAACTTTAAGACTATATAAGTTAAAATTGCATTTTATTTGTTTAACTTTGCTTAGAATGTGCATTGCAGGGTTAACTGAATGTCCAATCTAAGCAATTGCTAATTAGAAGTGTTAAAGTGCTGAGGATTTTGTTTTCTTTGTTCCTGTGTAACATGTTCCTTTCACAGTGTCATTTATGAAGCAATTAAAACTGTAAAGAGCTTGAGAAAAAAAAGAATGTTCCAGTTGTGTGAAAATGCTTGATTCTTTCTTGCCTTGTTTCTCTTTCATAGGTTTATAGGTAGGTACTAGGCTATCCACCCTACGGCCTATATAAGTCTAGCCAAAAAGGTACCCTGGCTTTCACCACCCAATAAAATTATTTTCCTGTTCCCCTGTCGAGCAGAGCTACAGAGGTGATCCCTGGGGTAAATTTCCTATTTCCCAGCCAATCATCAAGATTTTTCTTGAAGAGTGCTAATGAGGAGCTTTGTTTGATATAGATAGGTAGTTTGCTCCAGAGTATGAGAAGTCTCTGGGACAGGAATCTATTCTTCCAGCATGTCTTGTTTATTTTGGTGACAAGTTTTAGGTCCCTAGAGCATGTAGCTTGGAGGGATTGGGATTTCTTAAGTGGAGCATGTCCAACAGCTCTGGGTTTGACATAGCTTTGTATGTTAGGCAGAGATCACCCCTGAATAGTCGATAAGCGATGGAGTAAAGCTGGAGTTTTTTGAGACAGTCTGCATAGATCATCTGCTTGAGGCTGGTAATCCTCTTTGTGAGGTATTTCTGAGGCCTTTCCAGTTGTTGTAGATGTCTTGTGAGGTACATACCAAAAGGGGTGCTGTACTCTATAATGGGTCTAATGAGTGATGAGTAGAGAGGAACAATGACCTCTTTTTTCCTGGATGAGAAACCTTTTGTGATGAGGTGTGCCATGTAGAAGGATTTCCTGACTACTGTGGTGATGTGATTATCAAAGGAGAGACTACTATCCACCTGTGTCCCAAGGTCTCTTATCACATTTTCAGTGTTAAGTAGACTACCACCTATGTGGTAGCTCATGGGTACAGAGTTTTTACCAAAGGGGATGACAATGCACTTTTTGGCATTGAGCTTGAGGCCATGGCTTTGACACCAGGCATCTGTCTCAATGAGGCCCTTTTGTAGGATGTCCACATCATTAGGAGTTTCAATTATGGCTCCAAGTTTACAGTCATCTGTGAACTTCATTAGCCAAAGACCTTCTGTGTTAGCCTGTACTTCAGAAAAGTAGATACCAAGCAGGAGAGGACCCAGGAATGAATCCTGTGGTACTCCACTTGTCACTGGTCTGAAGTCTGATTTGGTGTCTGCTACTTTCACAGTGTGGGTTCTGTCAGTGAGCCAGTTGGCAACCCATCTTGTGACATAGGGATTTATACCTAGTTTAGTGAGTTTATCTATAATTCTAGAGTGGGAGAAGGTGTCAAAAGCCTTGGCAAGATCTAGACAGGCTGTGTGTACCACCTTACCCTCATCTATGGCTTTGATGACTGCTTCAAAGAAGTCTATCAGGTTTAGGAGACATGATTGCCTTTATCAAACCCGAATGGGTGGGGTCCAGAGTTTGGAGATTACCAGTATCTTTGTTTATAATTTCCATGATGATACGTTCCATGGCCTTGCAGACCAGGCTTGTTGGGTTAATGGGGTGGTAGTACCCAGGGTCTGTGGTGGCTCCCCCTTTGTGGAGTGGGATAACCGTTGCTGTGTGCCATTCAGTGGGCACAAAGCCTGAGGTGAGGCCATGACTGAACATGGTGCTTAGGTGGGGTGACATTCCATTCTGTAATTCATGTAGAACGCAGCCTGGGATGTTGTCAGGTCCCATTTACACAGTGTTCTTGGTTGAGGAGAGTGTGTTTTTTACCTGTGCAGCTGTGATTACAGGAACTTTGCATTCTTCCAGTATAGAGATGGGCCCTTTTAGGGGGTGAGAGGGGGTAAAGTTAACACTGAACCTATCTGCCAGGGTGCTGGCCTTATCAGTTGCTTCTGTATATTTAGTGCCATTGTGCTGTAACTCAGAGCAGATCTGAGTGTTGCCATTGAGATTCTTGACATAGCTATAGAATGCTTTGTGGTTGTCTTTAGAATCAGTGGTGATTTTGTTTTCATAACTAGCTTTGGAGGATTTTATGAGGGATCTCAGCTTCTTACAGGAGTTCCTCCAATCATGGGATTGTATTCTTTTTTTGTAAAAGTTTCTTTCTTCTGTTGTGGAGTTTGTTTATGGCAGGGGACCACCAGATTGGCTTCCTTTTTTTTGGAGGATAGCATCTTGGTTCTGTTGGGGATAGCATGATCCATGCACTCGTGTAAGTGCTTATAAAATGCATTTGTGTAGGATTCAGCAGTCGTACCTCTATTGTCCATCTGCATGGGTGTCGTGAAGTTTGCCACTTCTGTCTTAAGAAGTGTGAAGTTGGCTTTGGAGAAATTTTTTACAGTTGTCTCCTTTATGGGGGTGGGGGCAGGGTGTGGATGTCTAGGCTGATCAGCTTGTGGTCAGATTTGACCAATGAGGAATTGACCTCTGGTGTGGAACACCGGTCACCCATGTTGGTAATGACCAGGTCTAGGATATTGCTGCCCCTGGTGGGGGTATGGATAAATTGATCTAAGGAGTTGAAATTTATGAATTCCAGAAAACGTTGAGCAAAAGAGTTGGTACATGAGTAGTTTTCCCAGTTAATGGTGGGGTAGTTGAAATCATCCATTATTAGGATGTTGGGTTGTACCCTAATATTTTCCAGTGTATCAAGAAATGATGAGTGGGAATCCTGGAGCATGGTGGGGGATCTGTATCAAGTTACAATTTGGATTGTGGTCTTGTCCAGAGTTAGTTACACTTGGATAATCTAGGATGCATTATGCTGAGCAATTAGCCTGGAGGTGTGGATATCCTTAATGATTATGGACACACCTCTGCTTTAGTGTTTCGGTCCAGGTTAGGTGGCCGAAAGGTGTGGTATGAATTATAGCCTGGTAATGCAGGGGTGCTCTCTGAAGTCTTGAACCAGGTCTCTGTTACTGCACAGATGTCGATGTTCTCCATTTTAAGGAGTGCCTTGAGTGAATATATTTTGAGGTTTAAACTTATAGCATTGAGTAGCATTACCCTCAGATTTTGCTTCCTTGTAACTGTTACGGTGGTGAATTTGTCATTTGAACCTTGACTAAAAAGACACTATAGGGGTGGCAAGAGCCTTAGCCAGTATCCGGAATACCAAGGGCGACAGGTGCAGGCCATCTCTTGCAAAGCATCATGGTCTGTCATTCATGTCATCTCAGGCAAACAGATACTGGATCCCCTTAGAATGACACCAGAAGCTTAGCCAATTGTTGAAGTCAATCATTTTGTCCTTGTACTGTGGTATCATTCTGGGTGATGGCAGGATGCTACTCAGGGCTAGGGTCATACCTGCCTGGGCTACAAGATTGAAGAGCTCCTTCATTACTCTTTTCATGTAGTCCAGGGGGGTACGTCTCAGGTCATTCACACCAACATGGACAATGACACAGTCATATTTGTACTTGTGGAGTGACCCGAGTCATATGTTCCTTTAGCTGTTCTGAAGAAAGTCTAGGTCAAAGTTCATCACTGATGTCTGTGAAAGCAGAAAGGATTTTTTTCTTTTTTTTTCCAAGTATATATGTGAGAAACCTAAGCAAAATAACTTATTTTAAAAAAGATATTTAGAAGTGAAGAATTAGTAAAACAAATGCTATAGTAATGTTTTATATTGAGCTGTTGCTGACATATAATTTGCTTACATTTTGCTGAATGTTATTAGCTTATGATGTAGTGTTATAAACTCTAACTGTACATATTAATGGAAAGAACTAAATTTAGATGTTTGCTACTGATTAGAACAGTTTAAAAGAGTTAAGACGAATGAGAAACAAAGAAAATTAGCAGCTACCTTGTGTTGTAAGTTGTCATTTCGCACGCTGTAATCAAATTCTAATGTCAGGATGTAAAGCTTAGATCAGAACAGCAGTTCACAATGGCTAAAAACACACATTCACATTAAATTAGCAGTAATTCTTTCATATATAGTCAAGATTGCTTGTTATACTAGAATTAATACTAATAGTAAACATCTTATGAATAATATGCAAATGCACAAAGAATGAACTATCTACTATGTAAGATTAATAAAAGAGCAGTATCAGTACATTAAGAAATATATACACATACTGTAATGTCTAATAGAGAGTTCATGATTAAACAGCTCTTTGATGGGAGATTTTAAAAATGCAAGTTATATAAAATAAGATAGACTATTAGTGGCCAAATAAGGAAGAAAAATACATTTAAATAGCAAACTGCTTATAAAAAAGATATTTACTACATATACATGCTTATGGAGAAATGTGACTGTACAAGATTTCATATAATTTACATAGAAAATCATGTAAAAATATTTAACAATATCATGAAAGCTGAAATTTGAAGCATGATCATGTGAACAATGATGCTTTTTGCATTTTGTTTGTTATTAGATTCACTAAGACTACCTGAAATAACTAATTTCATAAGTCAGAACAGCAATTTGAGTGTAACTACCTCCATTTTCATAGAAAGTAAAGTACATTTTTCAATATGTTTGAACCTGGGAAGGGAAAAAGGGATTTGAATTACTCATATTGTAACTTCTGAATACAACATATTCTTTAAATCTTTTTTGACTCCATAGAAATAGCAAGCAATTTTCTTTGACCTCAGTGATATATATATTTTTATGAATTAGATTAATAAGCTACATGATTTTTTTAAGTATTTTTATATTTATTATATTGAGTGTTACATAATTTTAAGATACAGACACATAGTTTTACAATCAATTCAAAGCCTTTGTTTTTCTATAAAAAATATATGTATATATATATATATATATATATATATATATATATATATATATATATATATATATATAGTTAAGCAGGATAAATAAAAATATGAATTGATTTTCCTTTTGTATAATTGTTTAGTATGATAAGATTACCTGTATTCTGCAAGTTCACAGATATCTTTATCTCTTCAGGTCCCACTCTGTTCTTCTTATTTTTTTAGAGATTTAGTTATAATAATGATGAATGATTGAACTATTTAGGAATATTTCATGGATAATTTATACTACTATTATATAAATCTGTATATAGTCCACTGTTTGCTAGATTATTTAATAAGTTTGATTAACAGAAGAGAATATTAAACTTTTAAGTAGTAATGGGAATAGTTTTAAATGGTAAAATGTATAAATTAATAGTCTCTTATTATTTTGACATATATATAATATTTCATTAATTATTTGTAAGTCACTGTAGCTTTTGGCTAACTTTTGAATTTTTAGGTATTGGTAGGTAGAGCGATAGCATAGTAGCCTGTCTATTCGATAGGCAAACTAGGAACTTTGGTATCCATGTTGGGCTGTGTTCTATTAGTAATATATGCAGTTACAGTTTTAGATTTTTTTTTTTTTGTCCTTTACAAGTTTAAGTAGTTTAGATTGTAGAAAGGAAGAATTTAAAATATGTGGAATGTAAAGACAGTGTTGGAGGAATGCATTAGAGTCTTATATACAATTAAATTAATACTGTGGATAAATGTGTTATCTTTTTTTAAAGAAATCTTTCTAAATACACAGTATTGATAGTTTTAATCTGTTAATCTAGTAAATGGATTAAATAATGCTACAAAAGGAAATCATTGATGAAATACCTAAAATTAAATAGAGGAGACATTATATTCTTGCAAGAGACTCACTTGATAGATAAAGATATACGATATTTTAAAAAAACTTAGTTTACAAAATGGTATTGTCTGCTTCATTCAACACAAAGAGGTAAGGAACTGCTATACTTTGGAGAACATCTACTGTAATGAATAAGGTCAAAGAATGCGTAATGAATAAGGTCAAAGAATGCATTAATGATCGCAAAGGAATATATGCATTTGTAATAAATATAATGGCAAACCCTATACGCTAGTTACTTTTTACTGGATCTCTGGAATAGGTGTAAGAGTGGCTAAAAATCACTTATACATACTACAAGATCATTAGAAGGGTAGTTTAATTTTAGCAGAGGGTTTTGACTGCCTCTCTAATACAGAAGATACAAGTGAACAGAAGAAAACTAAAATTCTAGCATCGGCTAAAGCATGAAACAGCTGGATTAGTAATAATTTAGTTGATTTAATAGTAAAAGTAGAAGGTAAGTCATTGTTCTTCACACATTATTCTTATAAGCATAGGGGTGCAAACTAGAAATGATAGGATTTATGCCCCTACATATTTACTTAATAAAGTGAATTATTTTAAAACTATCCCTTGTCCTTTATTTGATCATAATCCACTAAGTATTAATATATTAATAGATATAAGGAAAGTTCAGATAATTTACAGAATCAATTAAAATATTTTTTTTGTCATTGAATGATAATGGTCAGGTTAGTAAAGTCAAATTATAGGACTCCTTAAAATGCATATTAAAGAAAGAATGGGAAGATGGGCTAGTAATAAAATGAAAAAGTTGCTAGAAATACAAGGTGAAATACACAAAGTGAGGTTTGAGCAACAAAGAAATTAGATAACACTGAAGTCATTATAAATTTAATGCCAGAATATCAAATAGTTTTAACACATAAAGTGGAGACAGCTTTAGAAAAAAAATTAAATTGCATAGTTATGTGATGACTTCAAAAAATCTAAGTAGATTAGTTAATAGAAGTAAGATGTTAAGCAAAAAGATACAAATCGATAATATCTGAAATCCTCACACTAACAAGCTTACTTCAGACATAGAGGAAATGCTTGATATTTTTAAAAAAATCCACGAGGATCTTAAAGATAAAAATGATAATCCTGATGATTACAAAATTGAGAAATATTTAAAGAAAATGTTATTAATAAACTTAATGATCAACAAATATCTCTGTTGAACGTGTCTATTACCATAACAAAAGTTGATAAAAGTTTAAAAAAGCTTTAAAAATGGGAAAATGGTAAAGCTCTATGGTTAGATTAAGTATGGAATTATATAGCTTGTTTCCATTAAATATTTCTAAATTACTGAATGACATTCGCAGGATAATTCAGACTGACAAAATAATTTCTCCCTCACAGAAATTTTCTGTAATGTCACCCATACTTAAAACAAAGAAAGATAACCAAGTTAGTTTCTTCATACAGACCTGTTTCATTATTAAATGTAGACTAAAATATTTACTTCCATCTTTGCTACAAGATTATGATATATAGTAGATAAGTTGATTATTAAAGATCAAACAGGATTTATAATCACTAGATTAGTGTATAATAATATAAAAAGGGTAGCAGCTATCTTAAATTTAGCAAAATGGATGAAGAAATCTTGGCTCTAATTAGCTTAGATATTGAGAGCTTTTGATTCTGTAGATTTGAACTACTTGTTTACAACTTTGGAAGTGTTTGCATTTCTAGAACAATTTATTGGAATATTAAAAAAAACTGTAAAGAGACTCCAAAGCATACATTAAAATTGAATCTTACATTTCTCAAGGATTCACTTTAAATAAAGACACAAAGCAAGGGTGTCCTTTTTTCCCTCTACTATTTTGCATTATTTATCAAACCCTTAGGTAATAGTATAAGAAGCAATGAAAAAAATGATGGATTCTCAATTAACAAGGATGGTCAATCTAAAATACAACTTTTTGCGGATGATATTTTACTAAGTACAGGATATTTAAATTATTCAGTCAACGAAATAGATGAGTAAAATGAAAAGTTTCAAGAAGCATCACTGCTAATAATAAAACTGAAACTTTGGTGTTTAATCATTTACTAGATAGTAAGTTTAAATATAAAGATAAATATAATTGGGAAGGAAAAGAACTAAAGTATTTAGGAATAAAAAATCTCTCAAGATGTGAATAAGATTATTCATAATATTTTTGAAAATAATACATTGAACAAATGTTACTTTTATTACAAAATGGAAAGTTTTTGCTTTTTTTTACTTTCGAGGATAGGTTAGCACTTCTTAAAATAATTAACAAGATTCCAAGATTTTATATATATATATATATATATATATATATATATATATATATATATATATATATATATGTGGTTTCATTTCATATTACCAAAATGCTGAAATATCAAATTTCAGCATTTCGGCAGAATAAAGCTGAAAACATCACAACACCGACACTTCACAGGCACGAAATCAAAACTTCGAACATACACAATATAGCACACAACACAAAAACCATAACACCCACACCATAAAACAATTAAATACAACAAAACACCACACAGACACACACCTACACTACAGAAATGCAGGGGGAAAGCCCCCCTGCACCCCCCACACTCCTCACACTCCTTACTTATATATACTAACTCTAAGAGCACACAAACATTAAAGAAAAAATAATCACACACAGCCAACACACACAATCATACCTCCACCTCCCTACCCTAATCCACTCGTACAAGTTAGAAAAACACTCACGCACACTCACTCACCTTAAACTGCAGACACCATCCCAGCCAAACACTTCCACAGCATAACGTACATCCATAAGCGTGAATTCGACATAGTACTATTCGCACTTATGCACTTTTGTTATGTTGAAGTTTCGACTTCATGGACACAAATTTCTGAAATTTGATATTTCAGCAATTTGTGTTTATGAAGTGAAACCATATATATATATATATATATAGAGAGAGAGAGAGAGAGAGAGATATTGTATTCAGTGGTTTTAAAACCTGACAAAAAACTTTTAAAGACAAAGGAAAAAATGTTAACTTCATTTACATGGTATCCTAAAAAGCCAAGAATTACTTATAAAACTCATAAAATCATATAAGATTATGGAAGTATGTTGGTATTAGCTTCCCAGATCTAAAATCCTATTCTATTTCTGCAAATTTAACTTTATTATAATCTGGCTACACTCAACTTACACTAGTTAACAGAAAACCATTCATGAGCAGATTATACTAAATTCTTATAAGTTTATCAAATATGATAAATTAGAAATATGTAACAACTTTTTTATCTCATTAATACAAATTTATCTTAGAAGGAAATTCATTTCAATCCTTAGACTATGCATATATGAAATCAAGTCTTAAAACAGATAAGGAATTTATTTTTAAAGTTCCACTAATATCAAAATGGAATTTTTGTGCTTTCCCATTGCACACACCTCTAGATTTATAGAAACTCAGAATAATGCTAAAATGAATTTACCAAAAAGGAATAGATTAGTATTATTGTCTGATTGCTTTAAAAAAGGAAAAGCTAGGTCACCAAAATGTTTAATGAAAAATTATAAGATGGATGAATCTGTTAACCAGTTAGCGGTAAGAAGTTAAATGAATTTGTACATAGTATGAGTGAAGAGGAACAGAGCACTATTCTCCCATTATATGAATATATGAATGCTATCATCAAAGGTAAATTGACCTACAAAGGAAGTTTACCCAAGGTATATAACTTAATTATAAATAATAATTTTAAGTAGTAGTGGATTGAGTCTCAGTAGATGGTAAAAATAAAATATTGTTACTTAATTCAGTTATTCAAACTTCTTCAAGTTTATACTGCTAAGTTTTTATGTGGAGATACATACCTAGAATGTTTATTACCCCTATAAAATCTCAAAGGTTTAGTAAAATAACTTCTTCAGATTGTTGGAGATGTAGTAAAGATGTAAAAGCTGATTGAACACACATGTTTATGGACTGTGAAAAACTGAATGTATATTGGGAAGACATAAATATGTTTTTAAAGGGTTATGGTATGATAATTATTCTTTAACTGGATCAATAATACTAATGAAAGTGCCACTTCCTCTATCTATAAAAGCCAAGCAAAATAAAATATTTTGAGCTTTTTGCCAGTTGCTAGAAAAGTTATTACAAAAAACTGGAAATCAAACTCAGTTCCGATGTCAAAGTATTTTTAAACTTAACAGCAATACAACATAAAACTGAAAAAAAGAAAAGACCAGAATAAAATCTATAACTTGTACTAAGACTTTTAGTGGTTTGGATAGCCTTGATATGTTGATATTGAAATACCAAGACTCTTAATGTGTCAAATGTATAAGTTTACCTTGATGATTTAATCTATTTCTAACACTGTATAACAGTATGTGACATTGAATTTATTCCTTTCTGTGTATATATTGTAAATATGTTAAATTAATAATGAGTTAATATTTTTGTTGAATTGTATTGAAAACAAACAGGTTATTATAATTAACAGAAATACAAAAAAATAAAGTTAGTTGAACAGACTAACTTCATCTGCTCTACATAAAGACTTTCTTGGCAGGAAAGTTACAGAGTTTCTAACCTACTGAGTTATTTGGCACAAATATTAACTAGTAACACCCCTTCTAAACTTTATTTAACAATATTATACAGACATATTATTATAAAACATAATTTTTAGGTTATGTGATAAAGTACTTATTCTCATATTACATGCAGGACATAAAACAACAATTTTGAAATTTCCCACTAAGACAATTTTATCTCTGTTTTTGAAATGATGTTCCTAAAAGCTTATTCACAGGGTATTGAAGTTCATATATATTGCATTAGTTTGAAATACAAAAGAAAGAAACTATTTGTTGGAGATGTAATAGAGAGTTAAAAGTGGACTGGGAATATATGGTATATGACTGTAAGCTACTTAAGTGTGGGAAGAAATAGAAATGCAAATATTTGTAGATTGTATTTACAGGACACTTATTTGGAATTATTTAGTAGTTCTGGTTATAAATATGGTAATATATCCCAGATACCTCTATTAAGGATTGTATTGGTTGTAGCAAACGATATTATACTATCAGTTGGAAGAGTTCTGATTCACCTGCATTTGTTAACTTTATAAGTTTGATTGACTCTACATATAATAAGACAGCTAATAACTGTGAGATCAAAAACAAATTATGAATATATGCCAAAATGAAACACTTTATTAAAACTATGAAAACAGTATTCTAAATGGATACAAATATTAAACTTAGTTCTTTGACCTTTATCAGTGTTGGTTGATACTGTGTGCATCATTCCATAGATTAATTTTAATCTTCTTTTCCATATATTTTTCCTTCTTTGGTTGATTTAGAATCAATACATAGAGAGACAGATACACACACACACAGACACACACACACACACACACACACACACACACACACACACACACACACACACACACACACACACACACACACACACACACACACACACATTAGTCATGCTATTAGAAATGCATTTTTGAACCTCCTGTTCTTAAATCTTTATAGGTAAATACATGAATTATCATTCTTTTTTGTGTTTTGACTGAGAGAAAAAAAAGTTTAAAACAATGTGTGAAATTAGCTACTAAGGCTATCTTTGTTGAAAATGAATTTTACCACACCTTCTCAAAAAATCACTCCTTTCATATTTATGTCTATACCTAACATATTCAATTAATCACTCATCAGATGTATCGTATCTACGCCATTGAAATCTGCATTTATTTCCACATTACCCCAGATCTCAAAATATGCTAAGTCATCCAACTTTAGATCAATTGCAAAACTCAGACTGGTCACAAAAATAAAATCACAAAGGGGGAACATAGAGGAGAAAATTAGTAAAGTAGAAGTTAAACAAATAGAAGTTGAAGTTATGGAAAACCTGCGAAGTAAAGAATTTAGTGTAGAAAGTCTAATACAGGTTATGTCACAGCATGATGGAACAATGAATCCCCAGAGTAAGGAGAAACAGGTGGAGTGGAGACATTTGAAGAAGAAATATGGACATGCCAAATAAAGAGAGTTAATATGGTGCAACATTTATGTGAAACAGAAAACAAAACTAATTAATACAAAAAAGCAGCACTAAAGATATTTGAAGAGAAATACAGTCAAATCTGGATATGGAAAATTTCACAATAAAAATAGGAAAACAAGGGTAGAGAGTAGAAAAGAGAATTAGTAATGGAAAAATTAAAGAAATAGAAACTGAAGTTGTGGATTACCTGGGAAGTAAAGGATTTTGTTTAGAAAATCCATATCTGGTAATGTCACAGCATGATGGAACAGTATGTCCATAAATTAAGGAGAAACAGTTAAATGGGAAGCATCTGATCACTTGCCACATGAAGATACTCTGGAGCCTTCAGTAGGAAACCAGTACAAGAGTTCATTTGCAGTTGCACAGCAAGAGAAGGAGCAGGATGCAGCTGAAGAGAACATATCACAGGAAGATGTTATGGAGTCTGATATGCAAGGCTATGGAGCACATCATCATGGACCTAGTTAACAAAGGTATAGGGACTCTCCAAACTTGATCCCACACAATTTGGTTTTGTGAAGGGTAGATCATGCCTGCTCAACCTGGTTGACTTCTTTGAGTCAGTCACCAGAGCTGTGAATGAGGACAAGGCAGTTCATACAGCCTACCTAGATCTGGCCAAGGCCTTTTATACCATTCCTCACTCAGGAATTATTGATAGACTCACCAAACTAGGCATCAATCCCTATATCACTAGGTGGATTGCAAATTGGCACACAGATAGAGCCCACAGTCTGAAAGTAGAAGACTCCAAGTCAGACTACTAACCAGTCACGAGTGGAGTCCCACATGGATCAGTCCTGGGTCCTCTCCTGTTTGGCATCTACTTCTCAGAAGTCCAAGCCAATACGGAGGGACAAAGGCTGAGCAAGTTCACTGATGATTGCAAGCTGGGAGCCATTATTTACTCCCCAAGTGATGTAGACATCCTACAGAAATGCCTCACTTAGACCAATGACTGGTGTCGAAACCATGGCCTTAAGCTTAATGCCAACAAATGCATCATCATTCCCTTTGGGAAAAACTCAGTTCCCACTAATTACCACATTGAGGGCAGCCCACTGAACACTAAAGGCGTTATAAGAGATCAGGGGACACAGGTTGACAGCAACCTCTCCTTCAACCACCACATTGCCACTTTGGTCAGAAAGTCCCATTATGTGGCACATTTCATTACCAAGGGTTTTGCATCCAGGAAGAAAGAGGTCATCCTCTCTCTCTACTCTTCCCTCATTGGACCAGTCATTGAGTATAATGCCCCATTTGGCATGTACCTCGCTAAACACGTGCAAGAGCTGGAAAGGCCACAAAAGTACCTCATGAAGAGGATCCTAGGCCTTAAACACATGCCCTACATGGACAGACTCAAAAAACTCTAGCTTTTATCTGTCTCATATCATCTATTAAGAGGCACTCTCTACTTCACTTACAAAGCCATGTCTGACCCAGCCGTGTTAGAAATGTTACACCTAAAAAAATCCCAATCCCTTCTCACCACATGCTCCAGGGACATCAACTTCATTACCACAATCAACAGAACATGCTGGAGGGACAGGTTCATAACCCAGAGACTGGCCATGCTCCTCTAATAGACTGCCCATAAATGTCAAGCAGAACACCTCACTGGCCCTTTTCAAAATAAATCTTGATGAGTGTATGGGAAATAGAAAGTTCATCCCGGGGATCACTTCAGTGGCTCTACTTGATAGCGGCACCAGGAACTAACGGTGGCATGATGCCAGGGCACTTGTATGGGCTAGGATTGTAAAGGCTCCAATACCATTGGCCTAGTACACACCTATGAACCTATGGAACTTTCTCTAGAATGCCCACAGGAAGTGGAGAACAAAGCATGTGCCCTCAGTTTAGAGGAAAATGATCTAAGGGAAGAGCTGCTTGATTTAATAGAGAAGGATAGACATATTAAGATCAATGAAAGAAACAGATTACAGAAAGTCAATAAGACCCAAAATGTTAGAAGTCTGATAAAACAAATGAACACAGTAATCAAGACTATCAATAGAAATTCACATGATATAACAGAAGTAAATAGAAATACCGTCTCATTCCTTATACCTCCTTACTCTCCCTTCTCCACTTACTTCCTTACTAATTCTCTTCCCTGACTCTCTCCAAATATACCATAAGCCTGTTTTCCCTCACTTCACATTGCAGTTCCTATTTGTATTAGACTAACTTACCTTTAATTTCACTACAAACTGGCTAAAATTCCTCTAAATATTAAATGAATGTCCCAAACTGTTATGCATCTCCCTATTCTCCCATTCAATAGCCAAGCAATGGAACTCTCTTCCAAAGCATATTCTCACCATCAGTAACACACTAATTAAACAGATGCTAAAAGAACATTTCTCTAAACATACGCTCTGCTCCTGTACTAACCCAGGCTAAACATCTGCAGCCTCCTGCTACCTTCCTTTCTCAATATCTCCTGGCTCTACTGAATCATTCTCCCCCAAAAATTAAAGAAAATAATTAAGTATGGTGAACTGATATTGCTTGATATATTTGACAATTGCCTATAAGTGATAAATATTTTGTTGATATTTGCTTGCTATGTTTGACAATTACTTATAATTACTGAATAATTTTCTCAAGATGTCTAACTTTTTTTCTCACTAGTATAAAAAGCTGAAATTTGTATTCCTTTGTATATCCTATAATTATTATTGTAAATTGCATATGTTCATAAGTAACTTCTATTGTAATAAGTAACTTCTATTGTAATTTGCTTTGGAACTTTTCTCCCCGGGTCTCCGCTGAAAACGGGCCTCTGGCCCAACTGGACACTACCCGGTTAACAAATTAAATAAATAAATAAAATATATATATATACCTTGTATTGATTCTTAACCAATGTTTTTATATTTTGTCTAATTTGTTATAATTATTTAAACTGCAGATATTTTTTGTTTTATTTTTGAAAGTTATAAAATTATTGTTCTTAAAATGTTTTGTAATAATTCAGAGCTTTTCTTCCTAGATTTTCACTGAAAATGGGATTCTAAACAGTCGGATTTTCTCAGTAATCAAATGTCAATAAATAAATAAATAAATATAGTAACTGTGTAGCTAAATTAGAAACAGATAAAGTCTTCCACAATAAGGGAAAGGAAGGGAAGAAATCAAATGCTATCATGGAAATATCGAATAGAGAAAACCATAACAGCAATTAACACAAGAAGTGGCACTGTTAGAAGGGTATAGAAGAGAGAACAGATCAACAAAAATACCTAGACAGATGTGGTAAAAGCAATGCACATTATCAGAACAGACAAGTATCTATTGTACACTATGGCAAGTAATAAACTAAAGATATCAGCACAGGCAGAAAAACATGGAAGATATGCAGACCAATATAAAGGAAAGGTACAAAATAAGCAATTCATTGATGAACCAAAAACATTTTATGGAGAATTGGGAATCAAAGTAAAAGAAATAGAAACATCACCATAAAAAGAAGAAATGGACACATGATAGTGAAGTAAACACCACAAAAAAAAGAAGTAATATACATGTTTTGGAGAAATATCTATGAAGACCCCATGGAACATAAAAAAGATGCTGAATGAATAAAAAAAGTAAAAGAAACAGTAAGAAGTTCAAGTGTACAGGATATGAAATGGGATGAAGTAATGGCCAGAAAAACTGAAATGAAATTAAGAAAAGTTCCTACCTGGAAAAACCTAGGCCCAGATGTAGTACCTAACATCTGCTAAAAGTATTAATATCTTTACACACACAAAAAAAAAAAAAATAGCCCTCAGTAACTGTCTTTCAGCTTTTCCCAGTTAGGGGTTGCCACAGCGGAACTCCGGTCTGCTAATGATTGGTGGTGAATTTTTACAGTGTTGAGTTGCCAGCCCGGCGCCCAACCTTCAAAGAAGGCACACCCACACACACATGCACCTGCCTGCATGTCTTTAAATTCATTCGACTGCGGGGAGGACATGCAGACTCTGCACAGAAGGCGCTCCAGCCGAGAATCGAACTGGAGAACCTGAGGCGACAATAGCCCTCAGTAAGAACTACTTGTATGAGCATCCTGAACACAGGCACTAACCTGGTTAACAAGAGTGAACCTGCAAACTATCCTATAAACTACAGACCAATAACTTGCCTTCCAAAAATGTATGAACTATATACTGGAATTGATGCTGACAGAGTTTATAGTCATTTGGAAGAAAACTCAATCATGGCAATAGAACAGAAGGGTCACCAAAGAAAGTTGTATAGAACAAAGGATAATTTGTTGTTAGTCATAATGGAGAATTGTAAAGAGAGGAAGAATCTAAGTATGGCTTGGATAGGTTACAAAAAAGCATTCTGATGAAATCCCTGGGCATATGGAAGAAAGCGCTCAATCTTTTATAAGTGTATAAAACTGTTTTAATAAAGGAGTTTGTGAGGGAATTCAAGCCGTGGCAGTGTTTTTTACTGTTACAAAAAAGCATTTGACAGCACCTGACATTCATGGATAAAGGAGTGTTTACAAAGGTATAAAATAAACATTACATTGATCAGTTACATTACAATGACAATGAAACAGTGACAAACCACCCATGATAAAGGAAAAGTTATTATCCGAAGGATACTTAGTTTAGCAGAAGTATATTTGTCAAGCAGGAATAGAAATCAAAGCAGAAGTAGACAAAAATCAGGCAGCATCTCAATGTGCCAAAAAACAAAAGAAAGAATATAAGAAGAAGGATCAGCTGAGAAGGCAAAAAGTGTGGAAAGGATATAAATATAGTTGTAAATATAGATAACTCCTGGAACAACCTCATGTTGATCACGATCTGATGCAAGGATGGCTAAGGAGAGGTGAATTTAAACCAAAAGATGAATGATTAATATTGGTGTCCCAGGATAGTGGACTACATGCACATTGGTTTACAAAGGCCATTGAACATGTGAGATAAACAGATGAATTCAGATTTTGTAAAACAGAACTGGAAACAGTTGCACATCTTGTTGCTGTGTGTGATACACAAATAGTAACAGCCTGTATACTGAAAGGCATAATAATGTGGCAAGACTGTTGCACTGGGATTGTGCCAAATTGCAATATTGGAGTAGTTGAAAAGCTTTGGAAGCATGATCCATTAAGTATTATACAGAATGATGATGTTTATATCATATGGGATCAGATCAGCCATTACCAGCAGTTCAAAAAAAGAAGTGTAGAAAAAGTCAATTCTGGGCACATTACAGGTGCTGCAAAGTACTTTTGGCTAACATCAAAGATTGAAACAATAGTAACTTCTCAAACTTTAATCATACTTCAACTTAGGAATGGGATCCATTCCCATCATGGTATTAGAAACCCTAAAGACTTGGAGAAATTAAAATGTAGGCAAAATGAGTTGCTTTTTGTAGTTTGGGTAGGGGCACCTTCTGTACAATTTAACAGATTATTAGATGTTCCATACAGTTTACAGTCAAAATATTGACAATAAGATGCATGACAGCCTCCTCCTTGAACATGGTAGGAGCGACAGTTGGAATGTCGATGTTCATGTGTACGTCCATTCAGAAGGACGTACACAGGGTAGGGACTCAAAGCATGGTTGGCAATCGGAGTTTCTAGCATTAAGCTCAACAGAAAGTTGTCGATCTTGTTGCCTCGATCATACAACCTACTTAATATGTATGAGTCGGGGATATTTGTCGTGGAAATCATCTTTTGTGGATGTGATTTTTGTTCTATTGATAGTAAACCTGCTCCATACATCTGTCTCTCTCTCTCTTTCTCTCTGTATTTATACATTTTTCTCTATCATGTGTATATGTGTGTGTATATATATATATATATATATATATATATATATATATATATATATATATATATTTGTGTGTGTGTGTGTGTGTTCATAGTACCAAGTACACTTAAAATTCTGTTCACCTATGCAAAATATATTGAAAAATGGAAATATCAAAGTAAGGCACTTTGAAGAAAAGAATTGTTTTTTGCAAGCCCCTTCACCCATCTACATGGATGACACACTTGTTGACTCCCCTGCTAACTTAACACCAGAGAAAACATAAAATTCCCCTATCTCTGGTATACCAGATTTCCACTAACTCTTTTTGAAAAACATTTCTTTCAATTTAATTTGAACAAATTGCATTTCAACAGAGTGTACTTCAACCAACCTTGATTGACACATCTCTCTCGCTCTATCTGTCTCTCACTTCTTCTTTCAGCTTTTCCTGGTTAGGAGTTGCCACAGCAGATCTTCTTGTCCGCTCATGATTGGCAGTGGAGTTTTACAGTGTCGAGTTGCCAGCCTGGCACCCACACACACACACACACACACACCCACACTCACACCTAGGGCCAATTTAGAGTGTCCAATCCACCTGCAGCATGTCTTTGGGATGTGGGAGGAAACTGGAGCACCTGGAGGAAACCCATGCAACCACAGGAAGGACATGCAGACTCCACACAGAAGGCACCCCAGCCGAGGATCGAACCGGAGAACCTCTTGCTGTGAGGCGGCAATGCTAACCACTGCACCACCATGGCTGCCCTTCTATCTGTCTCTGATTATATATATATATATATATATATATATATATATATATATATATATATATATATATATATATATATATATATATATAAATCTGAATTTTCATATCTGTGAAAACACACACACAATACAATAATTTATATACATGTGTGTGTGTATATATATATATATATATATATATATATATATATATATATATGTGTGTGTGTGTGTGTGTGTGTGTGTGTGTGTGTGATGTTGAAATGTTCAAGGAATTTGAATAAGGTTGAAAATTCATCTTGAAAAAACAAATAATAAAATGTGTTGCATGGAGCAAAACACCATGCACTGCTATGCGTTATTTATTTAAGTATACTAACTCCAAAGCAACAGAGCAACTCAAGAATAAAAGAATCACTCTTGGAACACAAATAGAAATTGCTCCAGTAGTGATTTCCTATGGAAACATGATTAGTGGGTTCAGAACTGGATAACAAATCAACAAGTTTATACTTGCCCACATTACACTTGACAAACTGCACGGAAAACACAATATAACTTATACTTAAAGACTAACAATAGGGAGACTAGTCCTGTAAAAACTGACCTACCTTAACTCTATGCTATGCCCCAGTCTAGAAGCTATCTCAGACCCTAAACAGGGACTGTATTTAAAATTATAAATTGTACTTTTTTCACTGAGTTGATTTCAGTCTTAAACAACAACAACAAATTGTATTTCATCATTTTTATGTAGGCCTGCATGTTTGATTACAACTCTAATTATTTTGCATTTCTTTCTTTTTGCTTCCAGACTAATTCCAGCAACCTTTTACGCTGGAAGAGTAATACTCAGTATGGACTTCATTATATTCTGTGTAAGACTGATGTATATTTTTACAGTGAATAAAACTCTTGGACCAAAGCTTATCATCGTCACTAGAATGGTAAGGGAAACTCTTATTTACTGTTTACATGCATTTCTCAGTCTGAGTAAATTAATGTATTTACTTTATGCCAGTGATTCTATAAAGTGAAAATGAAAACTACCATTCTAGGCGATATTCATTCGCCTACATAGTATCGGCTAACACTTCTGCCTGAACAAAGCCAACTAGCAGACATCCGTAGAACTGTTTTTCTGCTGTACTTTACATTTGTACACATGGCTATGTCCCTCAATGCTCACATTTCATGTAATTAAGTCCAGCTAGCAGAAATATCAGGAAAAGGCCACATCTGTTGAATTAAGCAGTCAGATCCACTGTCAGCCTTCAAACATAGCTGAGACAATTGGATTGGTACCCTAAAATGATTGTACAAGCTTGCTTCGACATTTGCATTCTTTGACATCCAAAACAGAAACCACAATACATCGAAAATGTGAATATGAATGCAATACTATGCAGAAACAATCTCAGTGCATGCAAAAATTAAAACAAAAAAAACATAATTTTTTTTTTTTTTTTTTTGCAGGGGGCAATCCCATCCTGCACATGCACACCTCCTGTTAATTTTATGTACTAACTCTGAGATCACACAAAATTGGGAGAGGGAATATTTCCAAGCCCTGAGAATTATGCAATCTCACACAACTGTCAACCATCTGTTTAGCAGACCAAAAGCAGATGACTAAACAGATGTTGACCAAACATACTGCTGAGACTTACAGGCCTTGCCCACCTTGAAAATGTTGGTAGAGCTGGAGGGTAGTTATTGGCAAGGCACACATGGTCTATGGACTAATAGCCATGTATTTCAAATATCTATAGTGTGTCAGACACTCCAGTGGTTTCTCTGGAACCAGAAGTAATTCCATAAAGGCAAATAACTGTTGCATTTAACAGCAGGATGATTTAGTGCTATATCGGCAGAGAAATGCTGTATCCATTTCGAACCATCACATGCTTAAGCAGTAGATCCCTCAACATAAAAACTGAACACTGTTATATCATAAACACTGATGTTCACAAAAAAAGTTAAATAAGCATTATTTTCAGGATGGCAAACCTTCATGCATCATTCCTTTACTTAAATATGCTCACTTCACAGTTATACGAGTGTAAAGAATGAAGTCACCTTTGTTGTATAAAGGAAGGAAGCCCTGATTATGACCAAAGTGACCTGCATTTGATTAGTGGTCTGGGCACTGCAGGAATCATTGTAGGGGAGACAGGAATACTGGCAGGGACGAATGTGAGGGAGGTTGTACTGGAGTGACTAGATATTGCCTGTTGTCCAGTAGACACCAGTCTAGAAGGAAATTAGTAACTGCCAGATTAGACCTGTGGCTATGGACTTGTGAGGGTGTGCATTGCAAAGATGGAATACAATGCTGCACAAGCACACACTAACTTGTTACAGCTGACCACACCTCACTTGCTTACTATTCACCCACACATGGAACAGTGGGGAATCATTGGCTTTGTTAGCCATAAGGCTATATATATCCTGACAGTCTGAGCCCACCAGATGCAGTCATATGTTGGCATGTGCTCCAATATGTGAAAGGCCTGAGGAATTTGGCAGAACTAGAGGGTAAGAAAGGAGACCCACAAGTACAGCATAAAGACAGCATAGTGGTTATACTAAGAGAAAAAAATAAACTACAGAAAATGGGTAAATCCCATGGGAATGAAAACTGTTCCAACACCTTGTCTGTTGCTCTCCACTGCTAAAATAAAATACTCAAACTTTAGTTGTAGCTCACAAACTAAGAAACAATATCAAACTTCCCTGCAGTCCTTCACCCAGCTCCTAAATGGATGCATTCACTTCAGCCCAGTATCAGTAGCTTGCAAAAGACTGCTTAATTACACACTTTCTCATAATGCGGCACTCAAGACACTCAATTTACAAGCAAGTGTGACAAGAGAAGAAAAAGCTTTTTGTTTTGCATCGGTGCAAATACCCAACCCCCTAAGTGGGACGTTTTGACCCTCATACCTATCTTACTTTTTTTATTAGTCTTATTCCATGGTCGTTGTACCTCTGGGAAAGACAATGACTGACAAGCAATGTAACACTGGCCTCCTCCTTTCTCCCAAGTGCACTAACCTTTAACCACCCACAACTTGCTAACTTGCAAATGTACACCATCTTCTTACAATACAAAGCAGGGAAACACAGGCATACACCACCAGGAGCCACTGTGCTCAAGTAATTGTAAACTAAGCTTAGGTATTCCAAGCCTTTCTAAAGAGTAATAATAAACATTAACTTAAACACAGGAAGGCTGAACTTAAAAAATAAACATTAAGAAAAGAGAGCTACTTATTATAGAAGTGCTTCTGAGTTTAAGGTCCACTATTGCAGGACTCCTTGAAATGGGATATTACAAAACACCATACTCCTGTCTTTTCTATATACAACTAACTAGTCTGTGACACTTACACTGTAGCTATATTGCTTGTTTCATAAGATATAAATAGAAGAATTTGCATGTTGGATGGATGGAAAACAGCCTGTTGCTTAAGTAGGATCTGAAGCTTAGCCAGAAGGTAGGGAAATGGACAAACTACATAGACCAAATAGTCTTAATTTGAAATCAGACTAATTTCCCTGTCTATGTATCATCTATGAAAAGTGTCATTTCCTTCTGAACCAGCTGACAATATTGCTTAGATTCATATAAATAACAGATACCTTAGACAGCGTAATTTCTTTATCCTGTCTAACAAAGAATCAAAACAGCATGATTTGATGGAATATATCTAAACTCTGAGAGAAGCACATTTTTTGCCTTTTTTATGTTTGTACTTCTCTAATAGGGGAAGTACATATGTGAGTACAGACAACCTCTGAGTACTTTGGTTTGTATGCCAACATGGATAAAGACCAGAAGTGCATTCTTAGAATATACTGTTTTGGAGCAATGAAGCAAATTGCAATAAGCAAGTATTTTAAACACTTGTACCATTCAAGATGACAGTTGTATTGAAATACAAGTATCCAGATAACAGGGAAAAGAGACAGAAGCTTTAGTGTTACAAAGACCTCTCCTTGATAATGTTATTCCTCAAAAATATGTTATGTCACGTACGTTAAACACGTGCCACTTTATTTGTACAAGGCCACTTTTACAGCTAATCAAACATTTGTGTAGAATTCTAAACAGCAATCGGTAGCCCCTAGAAGGCAGACAATATTAAATCCCATGCTCCAGAGTTGTGCCAACACCTATCCTGCCCATAACTTATAGTATTTACTGAATGTGGGGATTGATGTCCATGTAGCAAGCACAACCTGTGCCAGAGTCATAGCAAATGTATCTGACATTCTGGATAGTTCCTCCATTAGTGCCTCTCTCAAACCAAAGTTGAGGAAGAAAAAATAAGTCTTGTTGAAGCTCGCTGTAGCAAGCAGCTTGCCAGAGTTAATAGCATGCACTGAGCTTCTACTGCAATGTTGAATGCATTCTTGGAATTCATTTATAAGGATATACAATCCTGACAGATTTATAAATGAATACTGGTCCCCATCAGCACTTGATGATTGTGTCCCATAACATCTTGTGCCCAGGGCAGCAACCCCCTTCACCCAGCCCTAGTTATGGCTCTGACCCATGCAGAAACATGACTAAAGTAAGCTTGTCTTGCCAGGTCATATCACACTTATCATAGCAAAAGGACCACAGCAGCAGTCCAATTTGATAAGGATTGTTTAACAACAGGCAGGACTTCACTTCTCTTAAAAAAGGCAAACAGTAGATCTGTTTGCATAAAGATTTGAGTTTAGCTAATATAGTAAATTAGTTATTTATGCACACCTAGCCCAAGCAAGAGATGCCAGATGCCCCCTCATTTTAGTAATTTGGATACAATGTAGGAGCTAGATACATTAATTAAGAGAAATTGCTGAAATCACTCTGGGCATAACTGGATTAACCTTTGCAGACACACTTCTGTTATGGAAGACAGTGTAAGGTGGCTCTACAGATCAAAGCTTGTAACACTGAAGTCCTTTTACCTGAGGTTTCGGCATCAAGAAATAAAATGTTTTGTAAGAAAATGTATCATCTGGTGCTTAATGTCTGTATCAACAGCTTAACTTTTCCAACATGAAGTTCAGGTCCCAAGGAAGAGACTTATGTCTCCTTCAAGAAAATACTACCTGTAGGAAGGCTTTCACAGGTAAAGTAATTGTTCGTAAGTTCATAAGTAAGTACTAGACTAGCTGCTCTTGTGGACCATTTTAAGCCTAGCCAAATTCTCTTTTAGTGATCAAAATAATCTATCCTATATGATTATAGACTGGCCTTATCCATCCCATAGTTGATAATTATATATTACCCCTAATGACAATAGCTGGGATCATACCGTAGATAATTTGAGGGGACCCACACGTGGGATAAAGCATTTAGGAGCTGCATCTGTCCATTAGTTGTATGGGGCAGTCATGGGGTACATTTTCTGTTTCCCATCCATATATCTATGTTGTGCTTGAAAATGGACAGGGATGAACTTTGTTTTATGTGAATGGAGAGTTTGTTGCATAGCAGCAGTGTTCTTTGTGAAATATACCTGTCCCTCTAAACCATTCTGTTGATATTGCAGAAGAGGTTTAGATCCCTAGACTGAATATTTCTGATGTCATTTGACTTGATGGTGTCCAGTAAATCCATTAGTAATGGGTTGGAATATGACTTGTATCCCAAACACTGGTCATCTCTTAGCAGTCTGTAGGATACCGAGTATAGTGATGGAGCTTTCAGTCAGTCCATGTAGGACATGTTGTTTAGGGCTTGTATCCTTTTAGTAAGGTATCTCTGTGGGTATTCTATTTGCTGCTTGTGTCTGGGCAGATGCATGCTAAAGGGGGCAGTATATTCAATGACTGGCCTAATGAGCACTGAGTAAACGGGGCCAGTGACATTCCCTTTGTTTATAAAGTCTGCGATACCTCTTTGTTTATAAAGTCTGCAATATAGAACATGTCACTTACAACAAATAGACACATGTTGGTCAAATGTTAGATCACTATCCACATAAGTTCCTAAATCCTGAACAGCTGGATCAGTTCCTAGGGGAGTATTGTCAATGTGATAGTTCCTTGGAGCAGATGACTTCCCATAGGATACAATAATGCATTTTTTGGCATTTAGTTTCAGACCATTATTTTGACACCAATTATTTATTTGAGACACACCTTCCTGCAGGAGGGCTAAGTCATCCGGGGATTCAATGACTGCTCCTAGCTTACAGTCATCTGCAAACCTAGTTGGACGGAGCCCTTTGGTACCAGATTTTACCTCAGAAAAGTAGATGCCAAACAGGAGAGGTCCCAGCACAGAACCCTGGGAACCACACTGGTAACTGGTCTCTTTTTGGAGATAGCATCCCCTATTTTGATTATCTGCATCAAACCTGCAAGCCAATTGGCAATCTAGTGGATGACGTAGGGGTTTCTTCATGGTTTATTTAGCTTTTCTACTATGTCTGAGTGGAGAATTGTGACAAAAGCTTTGGCCAGGTTGAGGTATGCAGTGTGTACCATTTTGCCTTCATCCATTGTTTTGATGACCTTTTCAAAAAATCCCCCAGGTTAAGTAAGCATGACCAGTCCTTGATGAATCTGAACTGAGATGGGTCTAGTGCCTTGAGATTCTCTGTGTCCTGACTGATTAATTCCATGAAAAGTTTTTCCATGGCTTTGAATATGAGGCTGGTCAGACATGTGGGTATGTAAATGCCTGGGTCTGTGGAAGGTCCTCCCTTATACAACGGAGTGACTGTAGCTGTTCTCCATTTACAAGGTACAAAACCTGTATGGAGGCTGAGATTGAACAGTGTTTTTAGGGGTGTGGCTAAATCATGCTTCATGCTACTTAAGAGACAGCCAGAAATATTGTCAAGCCCCTTCAATGCAGCAATTTTACCTTTTGATAGCTGGAGGTGAACCATTTTCTGGTATACCTTGAGGGAGGATGGACGTGAAAGAGGGGTAAAGTTACAGCTAAATTTATTGGCCAGTATGTTAGCTATATCTTCAGTCTCAGTGTAGGTAACATCGTTCACAGTCAGCTCAGCTCATTGCTGCATTGGGCTTTTAA
Source organism: Protopterus annectens (assembly GCF_019279795.1). Classification (NCBI taxonomy): domain Eukaryota; kingdom Metazoa; phylum Chordata; order Ceratodontiformes; family Protopteridae; genus Protopterus; species Protopterus annectens. Next base: position 43,752,077 of record NC_056728.1, read on the forward strand.
GATTATAAACATAACTAAAAAAATGACGTGATTGTCTTTGGCTTGGGTAGCTATTTTAGCCTCAGACTTGGCTTTGATGAATTTTTTTAATCTCCTGACTTGTTTGTTTATTTCAGTAACAAGAGCTCAGACATTCTGTGAGTTGTTCTTCTCATTTTTGTCCAAATTATTTTCCTTTTATTACACAGCTTGTTGATATTATGGTTCCACCATGAGAGTAGATTTCTGGGGTTTGCACTGCACTTGTTCTTACAGGGTACAGCTGCATCTATGCAGCTGTTTACATGCTGGTACAGTGTGGTGTACATTTCCGCATATTCAGTGGAGTTAACTAGGTTCGGTGGGGATTTGAAGCTTGCCGATGTATAACTTAGGAGTAGGTGATTTGTTTTAGTTTGTCTTTGTTATCTGAGGGAAGGCTGACATACGTAATGAAATTGGTGAAATATATAGTTTGATGTAGAAATATGCTTGAGTACGTTTCAAGAGATGTTTTAAATGATTAAAAATTCTTGAAACTAGAGAGTTAATGGGTGTGGACTCTTTCTGGTAGTCCAAGATGTAAAGTCTTTCCATTTCTTTAGCTAAGATATGCTTTTAGTTAATCTCCTGGATTCCTTTATGATGTTTAGGTTTTGGATAGAAAAGAAGCCAGTGCAGGGTATTAATGTTCTATCTTCCAAATGGAGAGATCCGGTGTCTTTTCATATAGATGCTAGGAAGCACTTGCACTGAGGTGGAGATCGCAGAATTGATGGCTCTGTCAAAAGAGAACCGTGTCTGTCATCATGAAGATGGAAGTTTGTCTTACTTTCCATTAGGAATTAATCTCTGGATAAAATGGGATGGGTCTAAGGGAATGAAAAGCATTTTTTTTCTCTGGGGAGTGAAAGGTCAGAGTGTGATAGTGGAGATGTATGGCAGGTACATCCACTTCTGCCATGCCCCACATTTGAACAATGCTTTAATAAGACTGTGTATTGTATCTAGTTTAAATTCATGAAAAGCTAAAAGACCTCTCCTTTAGAGACCAATTGCCTTGCACTGACTGACTGCTGAGGCCAGATCCCCAACCTGAACATTGTTTTTACTTGCTGTGTTACTGGAGGAAGAATGAAAAGCATTCCTTTGGATAAATTGAAAGTGCTGCCCATTAAAGAATTTCCTTTGTTACAGGTTGAGGAATGTGAATTATGGTTCCCAAGGAATCTGATTCTTGATTCTAAACATTCTTGATAGCCCTTTGGAGTGATTTCATGTACTACAGCTTTCCACGGGGTAATAGGAAAATTCAGGATGACATATATCTAAGGGCTTTCAGGCAATGTCTTGTTAAACTTAACTATTGCTCTCAGCTGTGTGTCATTTCATTCTGCACTGATATGGCAAAGTATAATGGCCACCAGAAAGATCATTGATATTGCATGTGTCAAGAATGATTTCTTATAGTTTATTATGATTCCCAAGGACTGCATCGATAAAACTGTTAGACTGATATGCTGCAATCACCTACGCAGGAAAAGATCTGCTCATTTAAAGGTGGAAACACTAGAGTTAAACATTTGGTAAATACTCTGGGGAGAGCACTTGACAGGCCAAACAACAGAGTTAAAAACTAAACAGGATGATGTACTACCTGAAATCAGGGATACACGTCCTTATCACTGTTGCAGTATTCTTTTCTCTTGGGCTATTCTGCAGAGGATAGCCTAATGTTTGGCCAGTATTCCAAAGCCTTTACACCTTCCAAGTGTTGTACATCAGACATATGTCCTACATGCAAGTCACAAGGTACATATGTGACATATGGGCACCTAATCCTCAGAACTTCTTTGCCGCCAGTCCAAACACTACCTCTGAATTAGGTCTGTATGCTATTCAGAGAGGTGGTTCATCTACCAAGTTGTCTAAAGATAAGTGCTCCTGTTGGGGTTCCTTCCTTTCTTTTTACTTCTATGAAGTTTGTCTACATGTCATCCAGGAAGGGAAAATATGAGTGTGGGAGGCAGATTCCTCATAGAGATAGGCATGAAAAGTGCCTTTTTTGTTTGAGTGCTATGCATGCCCATATGCAGTGTGATATTTGTCAGGCATTTGTCCTTAAGCCACTCCACAGCCATTTATCATCCCTTTCAATTTATTTGGAAAAAACATCTGAAGCTTTTGACTCAGGGTACTATGGCCAAATATGCCTACCCCAAAGTTCAGCTGCCACTCAAGAAAAAAGCTAAAAAAGGCACATACTGAACCTACTGCTGTCCAGCCTCCACTGGGCATCTACCTCGGGTTGGATGAAGAACCCAAGGACCTTCCAGTGCTGATGCCAGTTCCTTCTGCTGAGACGCAGTTGGAGGCTGACACAGAACTGTCTACTCGCACTTAAAACCACAGCTGATTATATCTGAAAGGCCTAAAGAGATTCCCCAAATTTTAGTTAGAGAAGACTTGCCTGGTATCATCAGTGATTCTAGGCAAGGGCCTGAACATCCTAGATTTGTTAAAGATGATGTTCCTTTTAAAAATAAACAAAAAATACAAACATCTGGCTATTGTGGCTAAGGATCCTCACAAAGAGTAGTAGGACTTTACTCAGGGGCTCTTTAATGCCCTTATGGCCCTGAAACCAGTGGCATAGCTAGGGGGAGAGAGGGGTCGTCCACCCCTGGTGGCACTTTTGGGACTGCATTTACTTTAATAGTTTAATTTTAAGGGTTTTTTTCTTTAAAAACAGTCCTGCAGCTGGTCCAGTTGCATTATGTCTGTGTGTGTGCATGCATTGTAGCACAGACGTCCTGTTCACCCGTCACATGTACAATTTTAAATACAGTGTTTAAGGGAATTTGCTGCTAAGGAGTGGTGTATGTTTAAAGGAATTTGCCGGTGTGTGTGTTTATAGCGTGCTTCACCAAGTAAGGGAATTTGCTGGTGTGTGTGTGTGTGTGTGTGTGTGTGTGTGTGTGTGTGTGTGTGTGTGTGTGTGTGTGTTTACAGCGTGTTACACCAAGCAAGAAAATGTGCTGTTGTGTGTGAGAATTTGCTGCTAAGGAGTGGTGTGTGTTTAAGGGAATTTGCTGGTGTGTGTGTATGTTTATAGTGTGCTTCACCAAGTAAGGGAATTTGCTGTGTGTGTGTGTGTGTGTGTGTGTGTGTGTGTGTGTGTGTGTGTGTGTGTGTGTGTGTGTGTGTGTGTGTGTGTGTGTGTGTGTGTGTGTGTGTGTGTGTGTGTGTGTGTGTGTGTGTGTGTGTGTGTGTGTGTGTGTGTGTGTGCGTGTGTGTGTTTAGAGTGTGCTTCACCAAGCAAGAGAATTTGCTGCTGTGTGTGAGAATTTGCTGCTAAGGAGTGGTGTGTGTTTAAGGGAATTTGCTGGTGTGTGTGTATGTTTATAGCGTGCTTCACCAAGCAAGGGAATTTGCTGTTAAGGAGTGGTGTGTGTTTAAGGGAATTTGCTGCTGCGTGTGTGTGCGTGTGTGTGTGTGTGTGTGTGTGTGTGTGTGTGTGTGTGTGTGTGTGTGTGTGTGTGTGTGTGTGTGTGTGTGTGTGTAAAATGCCACAGTTAGGTATACCTGGTGGTCATTGTTACTCAGGCTCCAACCCTGTACCTTAGGTACAAGAAGCAAGAGCCCAAATTCTCTACCCATACCACAACTTGTGATTCGAGTCCGTAGCTCTCAGCTGTCCAGATTTTCACAGAATGTCTGGAATGTTTAGCTCATACTTTTGGTCTGTTCCTCTTAAAATTTGTGGTTTTCTGGCAAATCAGTGAGAACAGAATTCACTAAATAATGGCAGCCATTTATATTTCAGTCTTTCTATCTTTCAGGAAACATATGCTAACACAAAACATTTTATTCTAGCAACTTTCTAAGATTATACAAGCAATGTTTCAAGTATGTCCATGGTTTGTGCTACAAAGTTGAGAGATATAGTTGAGTGTCAAGTGGATTTTACAAGGAGTTGAGAGCTTCAGGGGAAGAGAAGGTTAGTGCTGCTTATGCTACATTTGTTTGCATTGTTAGTAGCACAACAGGAAGTATACTTGCTTTTGATGTGGAAGGTTGTGGGTTCTACTTCCACAGTATGTAGATGGATTGCTGATACTGTACTGTGCTGTACTTTAAAGGGGGTGGATGCTGCAGTCCTGACAATGTTCTCCTTTGGAGGAGATACCTAGTAACTATGAACCTGTTATCAGTTTGCCATCCATTCCCTACTGCAATAGTACTAGCTTATCATTTTTAATGTAACATAGGCAATTTATTCTTCAAGGGCAGCAGGCATTTTATTTGTAGATGAAACAATGAAATAAAAGATTGTTCACTAGCAGCAACCTCTTTAGTTACAGATGTTGATAATGTGAAATTATTTAAATGACTTATTTCTGCAGAGATTGTGCATATTTACTGATATTGGCGGATTGTAATGACAAAAGTTTGAGTAGACTTTTATGATGGAAATGTTCTGAATTGGGCAGTTTTGTCATTATTGGTTCATACACTTTGCTTCATTGCTTACTGGAAAAATGTTCAAAACAATAAATTTAAAACACGCTCTAACAAGTGTGCTGTATTATACAAGGAATATAATTTAATACAATCAGGAAGGTGAATAAAAAAACACATGTATGTTTGTATGGTCCTAAATATGTGTGCAAGGAGCCCAAAGGTAAACTTTATCTGCCATTGGCCAGATGCATTGTCTTTGAATGTTGGTTTCAATGCTGTTTCATTGAATGTGAGTTTCAAGGGCAGAGAAGTTTTAATGCCAAGTCTGTTTTCATTGTGGGACTGTATTGCTTTGTTTAGCAGATGTCTATCCATGTTTGTGCTATAAAATTTAAAATAAAAGTTTTAAAGGAAATACAAATAATAATTGTAGAAGTAAAGCATAAAACAGTATGCACATTTCAGTGTTTATGGTAAATGGGGAGAAATAGTGAAGTAATGGGACACTGGGATGGCTGCAGGTGGAGGAGGGCTGTGTATGGGCGGGCCGCATTTCACCATGATTTTGTGAGGGGGGAGGGGCAGCAAACTCAAAGACAGCCTCGAACGGCACAAACTCTAGATACACCACTGCCTGAAACCCCACAAGGGCTGTCGATCCCTGCTTCTGCTCCCAGGTCTTCCACCACTTCTAAAAGATCTAGAGATTCTGATTCTTCTGATGAAGAGTTGGATTCTGGTGAAGACTCCTTAGCATATTCCTCCCTGATCAACTCTCCTCTGGCCCTGGGGTTTGATGAAAAAGATTATTTGCCCCCTGAATCTCCTTTTGAAGAATTATCCTTTGGAGATACAGTGGTCCGTATGATGGAACACTTTAAGTGGGACTCTTCCCATGCTTCTGAGGTTCAAAAGAGATATTATGAACTCTTGTAAATGGACTCACCCAGATCCTCTGTAATTCCTCCTGTCTTAGCTTCACTTTTGGTCACATTTACAGCACCTTCTCAGGCTCCTGACTCTTGACCTCTGGCCCCTAAGAAGCCAGACAGATTTTATAATGTTCCCGAGGATCATAAATACTTGTATAAATGTCCTTTATCTGAGTCTGCTGTTATTTCCTTGTCCACAGATAAGCCAGCCAAAATGCTTTCCTCTTCAAAGCTTTTTACCTTCTAATAAGGACAGCCATGCTATGGGGAGGTATGGAAAAAAGTGTATGCTTCCACTACTTTGGCTTTTAGGGCCATTAATTATCAGACTGCCATAACTAGATATGTTCTGGCTCTTCTCTCTTAGCTGGGGTGGGATGGTTGGCTGATATGCTTGATTCAGTCAGTAAGACTTCTGATCTTTCTTTTATGAACTCTGCCTCTCAGGTAGCTCACCATTCCACGAAATACAGCTATGATGCAGCTGATAGCTTCTCTAGGGCATCTGCATCTGGTTCAGTCATGAGGAGATACTTTTGGTTGTGCCTTCAAGCCTTACCTGTGGACATTAAGGCCAAACTTTTAGATTCTCAGTTAGACAACCAGAACTATGCAAGAACTGAAGAAAATATTTGTTTCCCCTGCACCCAAGTTCCAGAGAAGAATCCATCAAAATCTTCTTTTGTCTATAGGCAACCTAGGCAACCTACTAGAAGCAAGAAAGTTACTAAGTGGATTTCCCCAGACAAACCCACTTAGAGTTCTAGACACCAAAAACTTTCTTTTCCCTGATAAATCTGCCTCTGTCTGACATCCAACCTTCCCTTCCCCTCAGCCAGAGTCCCCCTTCCCTCAGACTAACCATTTATTTTCCTGTTTGGCAACACACAATGGCAGAAGCCTCAGTTCTTTCTATCATAAAACATTTATGTTATGGTTTGGAAGTCCCTTCCTCCATTTTTCAGCCTTTCTCAGCCTCCTCCTTGTCACTTCCTCATTTTACTTTGATTCTGCATGATTTTGTGGAACAGGAAACCATCCAACATGTTCCCTTTTCTTCAACACCTTTCTCAAGTTTCCTTTCTTCTGGATGTTATCTCTTCAGACACTTTTATCTCTTCTGCTTCCTCAAGCTTTTCTGGTATTTCTGGATTTGACGGACACTTACCTACATAGCCTATTCATCATCTCTTCAGGAAGTATTTGTGTGTCTCTGTTTCTTTCTCTCATTATGAGTTCTCTGCTTTGCCTTTTGGGCTTTTCACAGCTCCAATGGTATTTAACAAATGTCTATTCCTGTAGTATCTTTTTGTAGATTTCAGAGAATTCATATATTCCCTTACTTGGATGACCTTTTAATTTAAGCCCCAACTCAACAGCTCTTGCTTCAAAGTCTACACTTCACTATGCTTCTTCTGAGCAGTATGGGGTTCACTCTCAATCTCAAAATTTTCTGTTGATTCTATATTTCCCCCTAAGGACCAATTATTCGGACTCTTCAGTGTTGTCTTGTCTCCATATTCACAAGTTCCTCTCCTTCACTGCTTATTTCTGGTCTCTTCTTTCTCTTCCAGTCCTTCCTGCAGGGGAATTTCTCTGAACCCTGGGGTGCATGACTTTGTTCTTTTTGCCAAACTCCACATGATGAAATTTCAATGGTATCTTAAGACTGTTTGGCTCCAGCACAGCCACCCTAGGAGTATCTGGTCCTTCTGTTACCTTGTCTCATGTTTGAGCTCTGCTAGTTGATTCTTTAGATTTCCCTAAATCCAGGTCTGCCTTTTTAACTTCCTTACCCTACTCAGGAGCTGTACACAGATGTTGCCGATCACAGTTGGGAAGCCTCCACCAACAACCTGAAAGTGCAGGGTCTTTGGTCCCATCAACAAATGACAGACCATATCAATATAAAAGAGATGAGGGCTCTGCTCTTAGTTCTCCAGGCCTTTCACTACCTTTGGGGTCCAAGTCATCTAAAGATTTTTACAGACAATACCAGAGTCATGTGGCACATCAACAGGAAGGGGGACACAAAATCTTACCTTCTTTGCAGGCTGGCTCTTCAGGCTTGGGATTTTGCAGTCCATCATCACTTCATTCTTTAGGCAATTTGAATCCCTTTAGAGCACAATCTAGTGGCAGCCTCTTTGAACAGGTCAAGGACATGTCCTCATGAACAGATGCCTCACAGGGAAGTGTTTTTGGATATTGTTCATTGGAGGGGTACTCCTTGGGTAGACCTGTTTGCCTCCCCTCTAAACAGACAACTTCCCCAGTTGTGATCTAGAGTGCCAAGTTCTTTGGCTTGGGGAGTGGACACCATGTCTTTTTCTTGGAAGGGGATGTTCCTGCATACCTATACACCCCTTCCTCTACTTCCCAGGGATTTGCACAAGATCAGGTGGACACAAACAAAATCTTGCTGGTGACTCCCTTTTGGCCCAGAAAGCACTGATTTCTTCTTCTGTTTCACCTAGTCAGGGGCAATCATCACAAGATACCTCACAGGATTGATCTTCTCACACAAGACAAAGGATCTTCGTTTACCCTTACTTGTCCACATTTCAGCTGACACTTTGGGTGATAGGGTTTTGATTCCTTTCAGGTACTAATTTTCTGAGGACATGCTTTGGATTTTGCAGGAGGCCAGACAACTCACTACTTGAAAATCTTATGTGGCTAAATTGAATAAGTTTTCTATTTAGTGCTCCAATCATGACCTGGATTCTCTTTCCTGTGGGGGTCCCTACAGTCCTTTCATATTTGTGTGAGTTGATCAATGCTGGTTTGGCATATTCCTCTGTTAATGTTCATTTGTCAGCCATTTCTGCCTGTCTACCTCTGATTCCACCTTTGGTCTCTAGATTTGAAGTCAAACAATTTCTAAAAGACATCCTTCATATCAGGACTCCCAGGAAGCCTATTCCTCCTTCTTTGGTTAATTCTTCCCTGCAGCATGGTACTTGAAAGACTATATTGTTGGTAGTTCTTACTTCTGCCAAAAGGGTCTCTGAACTTCAACACTCATGGCAGTTCCCTTTTTTCCCCATAGGTACAGGGTGTCTGTTCATACCAGTCCTTCTTTTATGCCCAAGGTGGTTAATGATATGTCTTTGATTCAATCCATTCAACTTCCCTTTCTTCCTTCTCCACACACTTCTAGTGAGAGGATATTACACAACTTACATCTACATAGACAGCTCAGATATTGCTTGGATGAGACAAGATGCATCAGAAAATCTGAGCAACTTTTTGTTTCCCCTTCATGCAAGAAATTGAGTTTGGCAGTGTCTAAGCAAACCATCTCCTCCTGGATTTCTAAGGGCATTTATTTTTGTTATTCTTTTCATGAAAAACAGTTTTCTGCTTCTGGTGCTTTTTTCAAGGAACTGGATACTAGATACATCTTGGAACCTGATACTCGATCTTCTGTACACAGTTTTACCAAACATTAAAAGTTGGATGTCATTACTAGGGCCAGGGCAGGATTGGTCAAGGCTATCCTTCATGGGTTTGTGAAGGGCTCCTCTGCCTTTCTCCTACCATACTTTCCAGTAGCTTATGCACTCCCTCAAGAGTAAAGAATACTGTGACAGTGATAAGGAAGGATATAGTACAGTTGTGTAAGATCTTACCATAATAGTAGATGTCCTGCTTTTCACTATTATAGTATTCTGACCCTCCCTTCTGCCTCCTATTATTTTCTGTTGCTCCAAGGGGTCCCTTTTTCATCTTTGTCTCCTTCTTATTCCCTTCCTAGATGTGCATGTTATTGATTTTTCTGGGGGTTCTCTGGTTTTCCTGGGATGCTTCAGTTCTGAGGATGAGCTGTCCATACATCACATTTGTACTTTACACCTTGCATGTAGGGCATACATCTGAATTATGATGCTTGGAGGTTGTAAAATCTTTGCTTATACCCAAGAGTAAAGATTACTGCAACAGTGAGAATTAGGATATCTACTGTTATGGTAAGATCTCACACAGCTGTACCTTATTTTCTATGGAATGACCTCATATGGGTGTGTAAGCAAATATATCCTACATCTAGAAGTGGCATACTGGATCTTTCCTGTGTGAAAGATAGCAGTTTTAGCATTACCACCCTGAATCCTTTTACTTGCATATATGCTCAGGTTTGACAAACCTAGTACTGGTCTTTAAGTGAGATGTTTTCAGAGTATTCTGTGGTCTTTTTGGGATGCCAGAAACAGCCTGGTATAGAAATCTTGAATGGAGCCCCTGTACTTCCATCAGTAGTTATGAACAGAATGCATTTAAAGTTTCTGCAAATATTTTATTGTGTGGCCTTGAACTAATATTTATAATGCCAACTTCTTTATAGTTATTTATTGACAAGAGGGCAGGCAGTACTGAAAACTTTCTTTCAGAGGTGCTTGGGATGTGGCGGAGGAAGAAGAATCCAGTCAAATTAAGTATGTGTGTTAATATATCCCCATTACCTTCTGAACCACATGGATTTGTGAATTTCCACCGTATGTATTGTTACTTGCATAAGATTGCTAGAGAGAGATATACTGTTCTTCTAAAATGTTATTTTAATAGTGGGTAGTTCCTTTGAAACTGATGGGTCAGAATATAATACATTTTACAGATGTAATCCAGAGGGCTCGAGTGAAGTCTGGTACCCCAGTTGTGACCCAGAGGGTAACAGGACTGACAAGAAACAGAATATAAATGATTAGTCCAGATAATATCACTTTAGCTAGCAGATCTAGGGGACTCTCTCACTGACACCCTCCCTGTGGGAGGAATAAAGACACCTTGCTGAAGTTTCCAGTAGTTTGGTATGTTAGTAAGTAGATGGACAATTGTTCCTGTAACGAACACTCTAGCTAGTGAAACACATTTGCTTTCCCATTATTGTTATGAAAATGTTTTCCCTAGGAGCCTTAATTAACTTGCCTGCTCTGTTTTTTGCAGGATGCTTGTGTGCCCATGTACAGACTGTTTGTCATCATAACATTGCTAAAAGTGTTAAAGAGAGGAGTCCTCCACTTGATTCAGTCATTCACATCATTTCCACATAAGAGTTTTGAGAGAGAAGAAATCAAATGAAGGACAACTGGAACCCCCTCCCCTATGTTGTTTATGACTTCATTGAATGTAATACCCTCTGGGATAAGAACCAATGGACAGGGAGGTTCATCCTCATGGTCTGAGTCTATGAATTCTGCTGACTCACTCTAGACCATGAAGAAATCTTTATCATCTCGGGATAGGCCTCCCTTTAAATGTGTATTTGTTCTTCATAGACCTTCATTAGTGCTCTAAAAATTTGCATCTTTTAGTCCAAAATGCAAATATATGTAAGTCTAGAAGACTAGAGATGCTGATGCCAACCATGTCCTGAATAACTCTGCAGTACTCTCTGGAGAAATGCTTGTAATCACAATCTGGAAAGGGGGTTGCAAGAGTGTTTGTAAATGGTCCTAAGTGGTTAAAACCTATCTTGATGTAGTTGTATTTGGTCACTTAATGCAGTGCAGAGCTAATATTTCTTTAACTTCCAATATTCTCTGTGATGATTTGGACAGTTACCAAAAAGTATGCAGCACTGAGGACAGTAGCTGCTCACTAGATACTTTTTATGACTGGCTTTTGATCCACGTTTTTGTGGGGTGCTGTTTGCCAGAATGTCAAATAGAAACATTTCTAGGTTTCTAACTCACATCAAACTTACCTGTTCTATGCTCACTATCTTCCTTCAAATCTCTCTCTCTCTCTTTCGCACTTTCTCCAACGTTTACATTTTCTAATTTCCTCTGCTTGCACATGTTGTTTCCTAGAGCTTTCTTCTAGTAAGATATGATTTTAAATCCTTTAAATAGCACAGTCTGGTAATTTCATTAAATCTGAGACAAATTTTACAAAATTTAGGATTATAATCTAGTTTTAAATTAGACAAGAATTGTGTGTGAGATTGTTTTGGTAGAATTTGTCTACCAGATTTATTTTTGTTGAATAGGATAGTTCCACTATGCATACTCAATTTTCAAGGAAGACCTGAGGTTGTACATATGCAGAGACTTAAATGAACAGACACAGTCCTACTTCTTTTGACATTTAAATGAAACATTTCACTTTTCTGAAGAGAAATGTAAATGATAAAAATGATATTAATAGAAAATAATGATCAATGTGGGGTACAATGAACCATTACATAATAAAATGTTATTCTGTATTAACTGAAGAGCTGAGCAGGGGCATAGCCAGTATTTTTGAAACTGTACACCAGCTCCCAGGACGTGTCACCCCCCTCATAAATGTACCCCCTCCAAACCCAGACAGTACATGTTTATTTTTAAAAAGTGTATACCATGGTATACATGATGTTTGCTTGGATTATTTTTAAAAAGTGCATACCATACACAGTTCTTGTCTAAGGCTAAAAGTTATTTCCTGTAATGTCCTAGCCTTATCTGGAGATATCCATCCCAGCCCTGGCCCTTGTCTCACTACAAACAACTCCTTCCCCCCACCCCCTACTTCTCCCACTACATATAACCCTTTCCCCCCTTCTCCTTCTTCCTCTGCCTTCTCTCACAACACTCTTAAGTTCTTCACTATCAGTGCCCAGAACCTTAATAACAAAGTACACCAAGTACAAGCTTGGATTAACCACAACCAACCTGACATCTTAGCCATCTCTGAAACCTGGCTAAAACCCCATACCGCGGACTCTGAAATCTTACCTCTTAGTTTCAGAAATGACCGATTAAATAAAAAAGTTGGCGGCTCTGCTCTAATCTACTCTAACCTTTCCTTAATCCCTCTTCAAATCCCAACTCCACAATTCAAAAATACTGAACTAACAGTGAGTCTCCTATGATTGAATAAACATAAGAATATCTGCATTATTTCCCTATATATCTCCCCAGGTGACAACATCTCTACCCTTGAAAGTATTCTTCACTGGGCCTCAACTGAAATAAAGTATGAAACTTACATTCTAGGCAAAGTTATTATTGATTGGAATAAAATCAACACTCCCTCTCCCTCCCTATCCATTAACCTCTACAACTTCACCCAAGTAATCCACTCAACCACCCGTCCTAACAAAATTCACCCCCAAGATCCATTATAGACTGGATCCTAGTCTCCCATCCAAACAAAATAATTCACTCTGGCACTATCCCAGACACCTTTAGTGACCATCTCCCTGCTTTGATTCATCGCTCAGCTAACTCCACCCAATATCAACACCATTAAATTCCCACTCGTAATTTTAGCAACTTAAACCCCACAACTTTGTCAAACATTTTTAAACAAATTAATTGGCAAATCCTAAATACTCTTCCCCTTGACAAAGCTGTAGAACATTTCAACTCTGTCTTCCTAAATACTCTTAACTCCCTAGCCCCTCTAAGAAACAAACGAGTCAAAGCTAATTCTGCTCCTTGGCTGTCCAAAGAAACAAAACAAATCATGCACCATAGGGACAAATCCTGGAAGCTTTACCAGAAAAATAAAATGCCTACTACCTTACTCCAATACACCCAACTCCGCAACCATGTAAAAAACTAATCACCATGGACAAAAAAAAACTACTACAATAAGCTTCAGTCCAACAATAATAAGAACCCAAAACAGTTCTGGAAATCAGTTAATTCCCTTCTCCATCCAGGGTCCAGGAATAATCCCTGCCCTGACCAAAGTATAACTGACACTGAACTGAGCTCTCACTTCAACTCTTTCTTTACAGAATCCATAGCTAACCTAACCAAAACTTTCCCAAACAACAATCCACACAACTCTTTCTTCAACACCCAACAACCCTAATAACTGTCCCCTTAATTTCCAGCTCAAACCATTTTCAACCATTATTATAAAAAGGCTCATATCCAAACTAAAGCCATGCTCCACTGCCCCTGACAACATACTCTCCTCCTTCCTCAAATGTGCTGCTGATGGTATTGCTCTCCCAATCAGTATCCTAATAAACAGATCCTTAAAAGAGTAATACGTACCCAAACTCTGGTGCTCAGCCTACATTCTTCCTCTTCACAAAGGAGGCAAAAACACCAATATTACCAATTTCCGGCCCATTGCCCTACTCTCTCCAATATCCAAAATTCTAGAAAAATGTGTCCACCACCAACATATGCCTTTCTTAACCCAGAATCAACTCCTAACTCCCACCCAACATGGCTTCTGCCCCAGCCACAGCACCATAACTGCCCTACAATCCTTCCTAGAAACAGTCAATCGAGCCAGATATTCTGGACTACTAGTATCCACAGTACGCCTAGATCTCTCTAAAGCATTTGACACCATTTCTCACAAACACCTTCTCTTTCATCTAGCCAACCTTAATCTCTCCCCTAATACTCTATCCTGGTTCTCCAGTTACCTATCAGACAGATCTCATGCTGTCAGATGGAAGAACTCTACCTCCTCCTTCTTACCAACACCCACCGGTGTACCTCAGGGGTCCATCCTCGGACCCATGTGTTTCAACATCTTCATTAATAACCTTCACACTGTCATCCCTGACACAACAGTTATCCAATACGCTGATGACTCAACTTTAGTCTGTGCCACCTTTAACCTTCCTGAACTACTGACTAAAATCCAAATAGCATTTTCTACCACTGAGAATTTGATGCACCAAAACCATCTCTCTTTCAACTCAAATAAATCTAAAATACTACTTTTCCCTCCCTCCAGGGCTTTCTCTTATGACAAAAATGCTTTCAAAGTCCTAAGCCAAACCAACACTTCTATAGAAGTGGTCCCTTTTGCAAAACTTCTTGGCATTACCATAGATGAACACCTTAAATTCGATATCCACATACAACAAAACATAACAAAAACCCATCAAAAGTTAGGTATGCTCTATAGGAATAACCTCTTTCTCTCCAACTCCTCCAGGCATACCTTGGCAACTACCTACCTTCTACCTTCTTTACTATATGGAGCCCCTCTTCTAACTAATCTGTCTTCTTCCAATACCTCAAAACTTGAAATTTGCTATAATAAGATCTCTAAATTTGCAACTAAATCCAAAACCTCTACTCATCACTGCCTTACCCTACAATCACTGAACTGGCTAGAACTCTCTAACCACCTGGACTATCTTCAACTAACTACCACTCACAAATTAATATTTTACCCATATAAATGCACAGCCTTAACAAACATCCTTCCCCCATACATCCCAAATAGATCTCTGAGATCTGAACACCAAAATTTAATTTCTATACACAAACCCAAACGTCCCGCTGGCCAGCTTCTACTCTCTTTCTCTATAGGCAAGAAATGGAACTATCTCCCTCCTTCACTTAGGACTATACCAAACTCAGAAACCTTCAAGACCCAACTTTTTTCATACCTGTCATCCAAACAGAAATGTTCCTGCTTACACCCTACCTAAATTTAAGGGAATTCCCCAATGACCTCTTCATACTCCTTGTTCCACTCTTCTCTCGAACTAATATTTCTATTCTCCCAAAATAGACTTAAGCTGACAGTCACGGAATAAGCAATTCTCTCACCTGACTCCAAGTATGTAAATATTGTAAATATCACAGTATTAATACTGTCTGCACAGCATGTTTTTACCTTAATTAAAACATCTGCATGCAAACTGCCCTCTCTTCTAATGTAAAAACACAAAAACCTCAGATCTTTATTTTACAGACAGTTGATCATGCCATGCTGAATGGAAATACCTGTAAACTGTGTTCTCTATTATCTGTTAACTGTGTTTTATGATGTACATTTTATGCATTTGCATTTCCTTACTGTATGAATTTTTATACATGTATTTTACCTTTAACATTATGTAACCATTGTTGTATTGCTTATGGAGCTTTTCTCCCTGGGCCTCCACTGAAAATGGGCACGTTCTGGCCCAGTGGACTTCCCCGGTAATCAAACCGAAAATAAATAAATAAATAAATAATGGTATATACAATGGTTGCTTGGATTATTTTAAAAAAGTGCATACCATGGTATACACGGTTTGCTTGGATTATTTTTAAAAAGTGCATACCATGGTATACAAGATGTTTGCTTGGATTATTTTTAAGGAGTGCATACCATGGTATACACGATGTTTGCTTGGATTATTTTTAAAAAGTGCATACCATGGTATACACGATATTTGCTTGGATTATTTTTAAAAAGTGCATACCATGTATACACGATGTTTGCTTGGATTATTTTTAAGGAGTGCATACCATGGTATACACGATGTTTGCTTGGATTATTTTTAAAAAGTGCATACAATGGTATACATGATGTTTGCTTGGCTACACCCAAGGACTAAGTGGTATTCAGATAGTAAAAAGAATAAATGAAAGAGTAAAGAACAACAGGGGACATATACAGGAGTATTATGCTACCTGTGTTAACAGCACTAAAGGACATTTGTTTGATCCAGAGAGAAATAATTCAATAATTGTGTTATTTCTACCTACCTTATATGCTGAGATAACCTGATCTGCCACTAGCAGACCATGGTGTCCCACCATAACCACCCATTCTATTTTTGACCATCTTATCCTACTGGATGTCATACTGGGTGGCTTATAAAGGGCTTCAGTGTACCAGTTTTCCTTATTCATGCCAACCAACTTTATTACAAGATGGCTTACTTCTGGTTCCTGATCCTCCCCTTATATTGTTGACCTATTAGTTCCACCTTGCTTAATCTTTGCACCCTCTCCACATCTATCACTTATTCATCCAATCCTTTTATGCACTGTCACCTCTCATCAATCCTTCCTACCCTGCCCTTCCTGAAAACCCGATACTCCAGTACTTCTATGTGTCATTTCTTCCTTTTACTGGTCTATTTTTCATTGATCCAGTTAGGCCAGCCTGACTTTCTTTTCAGTGCATCCATTTCAGACATCTTCATCCCTAGCTTTCTTGCATTGCATTGGTGACCCTCACCTGACTTCAACACCGTCCTCCGTTTCAGTTCCTGTTCCACTCTACCCTTGTCCTTACATTCTGGCCTTTTGAAGAGATCCTGACCTCTTTCACTCCCCTGTCCATTTCTCATTCGCCTTTTTTTATATTTTTTTTCCTTTCTGCCATTACTTTGGTGAATTCCTGCAGCATGTGCCTTCCTTACATCTCATATGTTTGACTGCTCTGTCCTGGATGTTCCTCTCTCTTCCCATCATTACTTCCCTCCTAAGTGTTACTAATTTTTTTCTGTGTTCATACTACATTTCCTATCCTTCTTGTTATCCAACTCATTACTTTAACTTTCCCATGTGTTCCTTATTTTCTTAACATCCTTTTCCTCTTTCATTAGCTTGCTTTCTGTATCTAATCTCTCCCTGTAAAAGGCCAGCTTTCACCCATTACAACTGTTTACTCCATCCAGTCATTCTGCTTTTCCCAAACAGCTTTTCATTCCAACCATGTTTCCATCTCAGCTGCATCTAATCCTGTTTTCATCTCTGCTAAAAGGTAGACTTTGCCTAATTCTCTATTCAATACTCTTCCAAGGCAACTGTGAAGCAGCCTCTCCTTGCTGAAGAGCTATCCATCCTCCAACTTTGCACAGTTCCTGCATTTTACTCCATGCCTCAGTCCCTTCCTTTCTCATCCAGCTGATCGCTGATATAGGTACCACCTCTGAAAATGCCATCATACTCCTTAAATGTCTAAAAGCAGCTCTTACATCCTCGATCTATTAGTATGTTTCAAACAGTTTCCTCCGCAAGGTCAACCAATCATATAATCATAATCTTCTTTTGGCTGTTCCCATTAGGGGTTGCCACAGCAGATCATCTGTTTCCATTTCTTCCTGTCCTCTGCATCTTGCTCTGTCACACCAACCACCTGCATGTCCTCTCTCACCACATCCATAAACCTTATCTTAGGCCTTCCTCTTTTTCTGTTACCTGGTAGTTTCATCCTTAGCACCTTTTTCCAGATAATATATGAACCATTATATATTAGCATTCATGCCCATCTGTAAACAACTTGCTCACTGTTAGGCCTGTCTTACTGCATGCTTGTACTGGGATATCATGCTCTCCAAACTCCACTTCCCCCTTTTCACCACACCTGATACCTCTAATGATTGATTACTTTGGCACTAGTACACCATCTTCCCTACACTGTGCCTACTTGTAACTTACCCTACTGTTTGATCTGCTTCACAGTCCCCTAGTTTCCTGTACTATCTGTTTTGCTGCTTAACTGTTACCTAAGATACTCCTGCTTGCCTTAATTTTGCCCAAGTTTCTCTTCAGCATCCCTCTGTGCTTACTGTCTTGCCTCCCTTGTATGTTGCCTTGCAGCTGGGCACCCTAGTTCTGCCTCTTCTGAATCTCTCCTCTTCTCGGCCTGATACTGACTCTCTTCTTGGATTCTAGCCCCTCAACAAATTTCAGATGTCTGCCTTTCCCACTTTATGCCTTCATCTCTCTCTCTCTCTCTCTCTCTCTCTCTATGCTTTTGCCTGTTTATGTTTGCTTGCTTTCCTCTGTTGTCCCCTGTATGCTATCTCACTTTCCTCAGCTCTGACAATATCTGTCTATGCCCTACTATCTCATCTGGTCTCTTCCTACCTTCTTCCATCTAGTAAGAGATGAAGCTTCACTGTCCATCTTACTACCATCATTGGATCTATTACTTGAAGTTCCTACAGTTTTCTATAACTTCCACATCCATAGTCACACTGATGTTACTTGTTTCAGACTCTTGCCCGACTGACTATATCATCCATGTTTCCCATTCTCCTCATGTCCTACAGCCCCTGCTAATTATCCTTTCCTCTGCCTCATTATTTATTTTTCATCTAAGATTCTTCTTTTAACTTCTTTGTTCCTTCACTTACTTCTGCTTCCATCTGATATTTTTAAATTGACGCGCACTTCTATGACTGATAAATCCCTGACCTTGTTCTGTCTCTTAATCATTAATCATTTTTTCTTTCAAGGAAGAAGTAAGATGTGACCAGGGATTAATGATGAAAAATTACAACATTCTACTTCATTTTATAAGCAAAGTACTAAGAATGAGACAAATGAATAATGAAGTAGCCAAGTATCCCACCTCATACAAGCTCAAAGTATTAGGGGGCATGACTGGGTCTTTAGTGCATCACTGGCATTCATTAATGCTAGCATTGCATTTGTAGTCTGAAGCAGTGCTTTAGTGCTCATTGTATGACTAAATTAGGGGTGCTAAAATTGACCTTTTTTCTTTTGCTCCTCAACTTTAAGATGAGGGAGAGGCTGCACCTGATTGCAGGATGGCACTGGGTGCCAGATTAGCTATAGCTGCACTTCTGGATTTCATAATTGTGCCATCTTCAATGCACGTCATAACAGCAATGTGAAGGAAGAGATGTCAGCAGACCTACTATCTGCAATACATATCATAACAGCAATGCAAAGGAAGATATGTTATCATACCCACTACCTACAAAGCATGTCATAAAAGCAATGCAAAGCAAGACATGTTACCAGACCCACTATCTGCAATGCATGTCATAACAGCAATGCAAAGAAAGAGATGTTAGCAGACCCACTATCTGCAATGTATGTCAAACAGCAGTGCAAAGCAAGAGATGTTAGCATACCTACTGTCTGCAATGCATGTCATAACAGCAATGCAAAGGAGGAGATATCAGCAGACCTACTATCTGTAATACATAACATAACAGCAATGCAAAGGAAGATATGTTATCATACCCACTATCTACGATGCATGTCATAAGGTCAATGCAAAGCAAGACATGTTACCAGACCCACTATCTGAAATGCATGTCATAATAGCAATGCAAAGGAAGATATGTTAGCATACCCACTATCTGCAATGTATGTCATAACAGCAGTGCAAAGCAAGAGATGTTAGCTTACCTACTACCTGCATGCATGTCATAACAGCTATGCAAAGGAAGAGATATTAGCATACCCACTATCTGTAATGCATATCATAACAGCATTGCAAAGAAACAGGTGTTAGCATACCCATTATCTGCAGTGCATATCATAACAGCAATGCAAAGGAAGAGATGCTAGCATACCCACTATCTGCAATGCATGTCATAACAGCAATGCAAAGGAAGAGATGTCAGCAGACCTACTATCTTCAATACATATCATAACAGCAATGCAAAGGAAGAGATGTTATCATACCCACTCTCTGCAATGCATGTCATAAGGGCAATGCAAAGCAAGACATGTTACCAGACCCACTATCTGCAATGCATGTCATAACAGAAATGCAAAGGAAGAGATGTTAGCAGACCTGCTATCTGCAATGTATGTCATAACAGCAATGCAAAGGAAGAGATGTTATCATACCCACTATCTGCAATGCATATCATAACAGCAATCCAAAGGAAGGGATGTTAGCATATCCACTATCTGCAAAGCATGTCATAACAGCAGTGCAAAGCAAGAGATGTTAGCATACCTACTATCTGCGTGCATGTCATAACAGCTATGCAAAGGAAGAGATGCTAGCATACCCACTATCTGCAATGCATGTCATAACAGCAATGCAAAGGAAGAGATGTTAGCATACCCACTATCTGCAATGCATGTCATAACAATAATGCAAAGGAAGAGATGTTAGCCTACCCACTATCTGCAATGCATGTCATAACAGCAATGCAAAGAAAGAGATGTTAGCATACCCACTATCTACAATGCATGTCATAACAGCAATGCAAAGAAAGAGATGTTAGCATACCCACTATCTGCAATGCATGTCATAACAGCAATGCAAAGAAAGAGATGTTACCCTACCCACTATCAGAGCTGCCTGCAGCAGAGTGGGTATGGGTTTGTTTCAATTCAAAGAAGCAAAATATTTCAAAAGTGTGGATTTTTACTTCAAGTTTCCTGAAATAGTCAAACTGAAAGGTACAACACATCTATACTATATGAAGCAGACGACATAGAAACATACTTGATTATTCATAAATAGAGTTCAACAACAAGCCAGTAGCTTTGTAAATAGTATTTACTCCATCTACACTTGGTCTTCACAGAGAAAAGTGGCCTATACTAGTGTTCCTGCCATTAATGGCTTCTAATAACAGTATTTTATCACAAGTGATGATATAAGTATTTCCCTTCATAAAGAAGGACAGGTTTTAACCTACTATGATTGACTCTTTTTCCCTAAGATATAAATAGTGGTGATGAAAATCACTATATAATTTCAGACAGTAAAGCTGAAGATGAAACTGCAAATGCTAGTTGAAACAAATGGACAAGACCTCCTCTCATCAAATTCAAATTCATTTTCTGATTGGTATTTGGGTAGTATAGCTAGATAAAGTCATGACTACAGCCCAGGAGACCCAGGTTCAATTATCAGCTTGACCAACTGACAGAGTAACAGGGAGTTATCGTCCCTGGGTGGGCGATCCCATGGGTGCTTATGGTGGCAATTCTTGGTGGAGACTAGGGACATCACATGGTAGGCATGCCTAGAAGAGGGGATCACTTGCCCCTCAAACATACCACTGGGTCTGCAAGGGATGGGAGAAAAACAGGTAAGTCCTAAGTAAAAAGACCCATCCTCCATATGGGTGCTGAAGATATGCAGTACCCCAGTTTCCTCATTCCATAACCAGCACCACCATATCCTATTAAGTCTGGGAGGGGCAAGGAAAGAAATCTGGTAGACCCAACATGGATAAGGGCCAGGGTACCAGGCTAGTAGTTAGGTAGAATGGGAGGGAGATAAAGAAAAAAAAATAATTTTCTGAGTGAATGCTACTGGCTTATTAGAATCATTTTCCTAAGTGTTACATACAAAGTTTTGACTTTGTTCTTAATAGCATCCAAATGTTTCCATATCCCCAGGTCTTTGTCCCATCCCATCTTTCATCAGTTCTCAAAATGTTAACAGTGCCGCAGTTAGGAAACCTGAGTTCATGTTATGGAACATTTGCTTGGCAAGGGAGCAGATGACTGTGAGGATTGTATAGATAGTGAAATCCATGCTATCATGGAATCAGAATGTCATACCTTGTACTGTAATCTAGAATTTGCTCATAGGGTATTTTTCTAAGGTTTTAGTGAAAAAGCAGAGACTGGCAATGGGCCTAAAGTTGTTGGCAGCTGAGGGACTGGGTGTTTTAGGAAGGGGAATGAGAAAGGCATGCTTAAAGCTATAATATAGTCCACCGGTGGTACAAAATAGATTGAAAATGTGTGTGAGTGGCTTACTGGCTACCTAGTTAAAAAATGAATGGGTGTATAAGGTGAAATATGTGCTGGTAGCTAGTTTTGAGATTTTTCAAGCATCTCCAAGTCTTGTTTTTATATATTTATATAGTTACCAGGGTAGTACACTGATCACAAGTGACTGTAGGCACACCCTAGGTGATTAAATTCACAAAATAAATAAATAAATAAATAAATAGAAAAGAACAAATTCACAGAGTAATCATAGAAAATAGATAATCCCATAAACAACTGATACCATATAGAAATATTATTAACAAAGTAAAAAATATAAAGTGATTTAATTTTAGTAGTAAATCTGAGAGGGAAGCAGTAGACGAGAACAGATGGTCAAAACAGGTGTGATGTAAGTGAAGAGGGAGTTACGTTCTGTGTCCAGGGGAAAGCACTTGCAGTCAGATTTTTTTGATGGAGGTTATTTTAAGTTGAGCTCTGAACATGGGGGAAAAAGGAAACTTTTTTTTAGCTGAAAGGGAGTGATCGCAAGAGTTTGAATGTAGGAATGAATAAGGAATGTTCAGTAGAGTGCAGTTTGGTTTGGGGTGTCTGGAATAAAGGAGTTAATTGGGAAATGTTGCAGAGGCTGTAGGAGGTGGTTTTATTATGGGGTTTGGCTGCAGGTGGTGAGAAACTACCTGGCTGATGTAGTTTTAAAGGAGTAGCTCAGCTCTTTAGGAGAGTGGTAACCATTCAGCTTTGAAGAGGGTGATGCAGTGGTGTTCCTAAGGGGGACTGGAAATATATCAGCAGATTTTGTTTTCAGTGGACTGTAGAACTGATGAGCTTTTTAGAGGCTGTGGCTATGATGTGGAGCCAGTATTCAAGATGAGAAGGAGGACTCCTTTGCCTATTGCAGCTCTAGCTAGTCTGGAGAGAAAAGGAGACATGTTCTAGGACTAGAATAAAAAATAACGGATCTTTTTCCTGAGGCTTTCAATGTAGCTTTGGAAATTAAGTGACTGGTATAGCCATAAATCTAAGTATTTAAAGGATGTGGTTGTTTCTATTGGGGAACCATTGAGATTTGTGATGAGCCTTTGTGAGGACAGACTGAAGTTGGGTTTGAATAGCTGAATGTGAGGGAATGAAGCAAAGAATAACCATGTCATCTGCATAAAGACTAATAGGAAGGTTAGGGAGATCAGAGGATAATTTGTTAATAAAAACTGAAAACAATAGTGGGACAAATATGGTCCCCTGGGGCACTCCTGTGGTAAGAGGTGCTGAAGGTGATAGGGATGGGCCTAATTTGACTCTAAAATAATCTATTTGTTAAGAAATGTTGGAAACAGGTGACAGTGTTGGGCCTAATCTGATTTCTTGGAGGGAGTGAAGGAGCAGGAAGTGGTCAAGTAGGTCAAAAGCTTTGGTAGGGTCAATGAAGAGAGCTTCCGAAATGTTTCCTTTATCCATGTTTAGGAGGATCTCATTTGTATGTGACCATAGTGCTGTCATTGTGCTCTGGCCATTGTGCAGAATCCACACTGTTTAAGTGTAAGGAGCTGGTATTGACAGATGTAGTGGACAGTTGGTTGTAGATCAGTTTTTCAAGTATTTTCCAAAGAGCAGGGAAGATGGAGATAGGGAAGACATGGGAGACATTTTCTGGCAAAGGCTGTTTGTGAGGGTATTTAATAAGAGCATGCCTCTCAACAGTACAGATTTTCACAGAATGTCCATATTTTTGCCTCATATTTTTGGCCTGTTACTCATAAAATTGTGGTATGTTGGCAAATCATTGCCAAATCTTTGAGGACTGGAGTCAGAAAATAATGACAAGACATTTGAGATTCAGACTTCAAACCCTTCAAAAAATTCATGCTAAACCTGTTATTCTATCAACTTTCTAAATTTTTAAGAGCAATATTTATAAACTGTTCCTATTTTTCGGCCTCTGTCCCCCCATTATTTATGGCTTTGCCCAGATTTCCTGCTCTAAGAGGTTGAGAGCTTCGAGCAAGAGCAGGTTTTCATATGTCTAGCATTGTATTTTGAGTTAAGTAGACACTATAAATATGGAGAAATGGTGTGGTGAGGAAGTGTTTGCAGAGGGATATAAACCATGGGAAAAGGTTGTCTGCACCAGGGAGTGCATCCAGAGGTATATTTTCTAGTAGGGGGTCAAGGTCTTTGTGTGTAATTTTCTTAAAATAGAAAAGGGGGATAAAAAGAGAGGGGTTGGGTGAGTTGTGGGGAAGAGGCAGATGTTGCGGTACTAGGTAGGTGGCTGAATTCCTTGAGAAAGTCAGAAGCTGAGAGCTTGACTTGAAAGGTCTGGATAGGGATAAGAGTTGAGGTGGTATTTGTGGATTTTTGGCATGTGAGATTTACTTCCTGCCAGAAATGTTTGATTTTGCCTAACAGAGCAAGTTGTTTTTTTTTTTTTTAAATTGGTTTTGTGCCTGCATATGGCTTGTTTAGCTAGTAATCCAAAAGCGTATCCAAGAGGTACCAAAAATCAACTAGTAAACACAAAAGGTACCCAGGTCCGGTGAAACAATAAAGTGACAGAAAATAGCCAGGTTAAAAAGCTTTAATCCAAAAGTAAATACTGTAATCATGAACAAATCAACAACAAAAAATTAATGCCTCCAATATTATGTTTTCGTTTGAAAAGACTTCAATGTGGGCATTTTCCAGAGACAGCAGACAATCTCACAACAAATCTGAAAACCCGCTGAAGACGGCACGGGTACCTTTTGTGTTTGTTTGTTTAGCTAGGTTACACAAACAGGTAACGGCATTAACATTTTGTGTTGAGGCGTTTGTCTCCAAAAAGACCATGCATTGTCCCTAAGTTTAAGCAGAGCTTTTAGTTCAGTGGTTAGCCAGGGTTTTTTGTTGCATTTGAAAAGGCACTGTGTGAGAGGGAAGAATTTGTTTTGAGGAGATGGCTTTGAAGTAGAATTTTGGATACTCTAGAAATTTGTATAGTGGGGCAGAAGTGGGCAGCTTGAGAGTTTTGAAAGAAGTGGGTAAGCAGGGTAAGTTAGCAATATTGTGAGCTACTTCTAATAAGTTAAGATGAAGCATTCCCGGTTTAGCCAATTTTGGTAAGATTTTGTTGTTGGCACATGATTTAATGGCATGCCAGGATCTTGTAAGGCAAAGTAGCATATTCATCTCTGTATTCCTGAGGTATTGTGCCTCAGCATCTTTTAGTTAACAAACTCTCTTCTGATCTAAGTTCACAATAATATATAAACAAATGCAGCTTGAAACAAACTCACAGAACAATCGGCGTATATACCTCCTGCACAAACGCCAGAGATGCGAAACTCAATAGTGGTAAAAATTCCTTGTAGTCACAGAAGAACCAGGTCAGATAGTCCAAATAAAAATCACAGAATTTATTGCACAATCCACGTTAAGCGCTTTCACCTACTCAAACCGTAGGCTTCATCAGAACATTTTAAAGTTGACATTCAGTTACTTAAATACTATTTCATTTTGGCGCCAATTCTAATTGCCACCTAAAATTAAAGTGACATGTACATATTCATACAAATAAGAACATATTCACAAGAATAAAAATCACAAAAATAAAAATCAATTTTTAAAACCATAAACTATAGTTAAGCCTTAAGCTATTTGATGTTAATAAAATACAATATTATACAGTGCTCTAAGTACTCTAAGTATATTCTAATATACTTTTCATGGATATGCTTTCGTTTAAACCAGGAGGGGTAGTGGCATCTGTTAATATTTGCCAATAACATTCCTTAAATGACAAAAAATTTCTTATATTACCCCCCCTGGGATTAGGTTTGACAATCTCTAAAATACCAAATCTAAATTGGTGCTCTGTCCCTTTATTCATAACATGCTTTGCCAAGGCATTTTTTTCATCCATTTTCTTGATACAATACATGTGAGCATAAATTCTTTTCTTGAACTTCTGCTCAGTTTTGCCTATATAATATGAAGAACATGCTATGCATTTTGCCATGTACACCAAGAATTTGCTGTTACAGTTACCTTTCTTAAAGAAAATCTTTGTTCTGTTGTAATTGAACAGTTTTATCTCACTATCCTGTAACATATAACTACACTGGTTGCAATTACCACATTTCCTGGTGTAGATGTTTTTATCACAACCATTGTATTTATTTTCACTATTACCTTTTTCTAATAAGTTTTTTAAATTAGATGCCATTTTATATACAAAATTCGGCTTTATACCCAGAATTTCAATCATTACATCATTAGTTAATAAAGTGTACCAATATGTATTTAATATGCATTTAACTTCATTACTATAGGGACTAAATTCCACTATGCATGCCCTACCTAAACTGTTTCTAGACATGTTTCCTTTTGTGTCTGTAGTACTGGCCATAGATTCCTGATTGTTGGTTCCCAGTAACAGGGATAGATTAGTATCCCATCTTTGCATAAGTTCTATACTAATCATTTTCATCATTTTGGTACTGTAACCCCTTTCCTTAAATAAAGACATAATATACTGTATTTCCTGATTAACCTCTTCTAGGGATGTAGTCATTCTCAGGGCCCTAATACATTGGCCTTTAAATATATTAATCTTAGTTTTTGTTGGATGACAGCTTTCGTAATCCAAATACGAATTTGTAAAAGTTTCCTTTCTGTAAATTCTAGAATGGAACTTGCTGTCTCTTCTAGTCACCAATGTATCCAAATAAGGTACCCCATAATTGTTACTCTGCGATGTAAATTTCAAAAAGCTACTACTCTGATTTAAATACTTCACAAAGTCCTCAAAAGTGTCCTGGCTACCTTCCCATATAATATATATGTCGTCCAAAAAACGTGAATAATATTTTATGGACCTCATGTATTCACTTTGAAAAATACTATTCATTTCCCAATCCAACATAACTAGGTTGGCGTAAATGGGGGCACATGCTGCCCCCATAGCGACGCCCCTAGTTTGTTTGTAAATTTCCCCTTCATTATATATAAAATTATGTTCTAGTACTATAGACATTAAGTCATTCACAAGCCGAATTTTTTCTTTAGACAAATCACTATATCTATATATACTATTAAAAAATGCCTCTAGACCTTCAACCTTGGGTATACAAGTAAATAGGTCTACAACGTCTATGGACGCAAAAATCAAGCTGTCAGATGTTAAAGTGGTGGGAAAGTTTTTTAAGAATTCTACCTAATCCTTGACCATGTGTTGCACCTTATTATAAATGTGTTTCAGTAATACATCAATTAGTACTCCCATTGGAAATGTTTTTGATTTACTGCCCGACACAATGGGCCTAAATGGAGGGTCTAGCAGATTCTTATGGATCTTTGGTATTCCAACCATAATTGCTAGTGTGGGATGTTCTACTTTAATAAAGCTATATATATCCTCAGTTATCACATTATCTAATAAAAATTCTTCCACATAATAGTCAATCTTTCTATATGCTGTATTTAACTCATTCAAAGATATGACCTCATAATTCTCAGAATCATGCAATATTTCGGAAATTTTTTTGTTATACTCCATTTGATCATACACCACAATTCCTCCACCCTTATCGGGCTTCATAATTCTAACTTTATCACTCTTCCTTAAGTCCATTAATGTTCTCATTTCCTCATCAGATAAGTTGTTCGTAATCTTGTTTGACCTCCTTCTCATTTTATATATGTCGTGTGTAACTAATTTTTCATATCGGTGGACTTCAGGATTCATTACAGGCATAAAGGTGCTTTTTTTCTTTAAAGGATTAACATGATTTTCTGTAGTTGTATTTTTATCCTTAAACATAATAGCTAAATTTAGCTTCCTGACATACTTCTTGATTTCACAAATGGTATCTACGATTCTAAAAGTTGGAGTCGGAATAAATTTCATGCCTTTTGATAGAAGACTAAAGTGAACTGGATTCAAGGTTAAATTAGTGTAATTAAAAATCTGAAAGTTGTTACACTTGTTAATAACACCATTGTTAACACTTCCTGTATCTACCTTATTTAGGCTACTAATACTGTCTGCTCCATCTACCACACTTGATAGTTCCTGTTTTCTTTCTTCTTCTATGTACTGTTCCTGGTCCATTTCTTGTAGCCCTTTCTGTTGTATACCTGCTGAAAATTTTCCATGTCATCTCCTTCATTCTGTCTATCTTGTGTATATAGTGAAGACTGTTTCCATATATATGCCTTTCCTACTTCATATTGTTCCTTGTCCCTACTTAGTTTTTTACTTTTCCTAGTAAATGCAGTCTGATTTTTGTATTCAGCATTTTCAAATTGGAATACCAAAGATCCATAAGAATCTGCTAGACCCTCCATTTAGGCCCATTGTGTCGGGCAGTAAATCAAAAACATTTCCAATGGGAGTACTAATTGATGTATTACTGAAACACATTTATAATAAGGTGCAACACATGGTCAAGGATTCGTGGGAATTCTTAAAAAACTTTCCCACCACTTTAACATCTGACAGCTTGATTTTTGCGTCCATAGACGTTGTAGACCTATTTACTTGTATACCCAAGGTTGAAGGTCTAGAGGCATTTTTTAATAGTATATATAGATATAGTGATTTGTCTAAAGAAAAAATTCGGCTTGTGAATGACTTAATGTCTATAGTACTAGAACATAATTTTATATATAATGAAGGGGAAATTTACAAACAAACTAGGGGCGTCGCTATGGGGGCAGCATGTGCCCCCATTTAAGCCAACCTAGTTATGTTGGATTGGGAAATGAATAGTATTTTTCAAAGTGAATACATGAGGTCCATAAAATATTATTCACGCTTTTTTGACATATATATTATATGGAAGGTAGCCAGGACACTTTGAGGACTTTGTGAAGTATTTAAATCAGAGTAGTAGCTTTTTGAAATTTACATCGCAGAGTAACAATTATGGGGTACCTTATTTGGATACATTGCGATAAAGAAACAATTTTCCCATTTGGGGGAATTTACATAGATATTGTTTATATATTTATATAGTTACCAGGGTAGTACACTGATCACAAGTGACTGTAGGCACACCCTGGGTGATTAAATTCGCAAAAAAATAAATAAATAAATAGAAAAGAACAAATTCACAGAGTAATCATAGAAAATAGATAATCCCATAAACAACTGATACCATATAGAAATATTATTAACAAAGTAAAAAATATAAAGTGATTTCATTTTAGTAGTAAATCTGAGAGGGAAACAGTAGACGAGAACAGATGGTCAAAACAGGTGTGATGTAAGTGAGGAGGGAGTTACGTTCTGTGTCCAGGGGAAAGCACTTGCAGTCAGATTTTTTTGATGGAGGTTATTTTAAGTTGAGCTCTGAACATGGGGGAAAAAGGAAACTTCTTTTTAGCTGAAAGGGAGTGATCGCAAGAGTTTGAATGTAGGAATGAATAAGGAATGTTCAGTAGAGTGCAGTTTGGTTTGGGGTGTCTGGAATAAAGGAGTTAATTGGGAAATGTTGCAGAGGCTGTAGGAGGTGGTTTTATTATGGGGTTTGGTTGCAGGAGGTGAGAAACTACCTGGCTGATGTAGTTTTAAAGGAGTAGCTCAGCTCTTTAGGAGAGTGGTAACCATTCAGCTTTGGAGAGGGTGATGCAGTGGTGTTCCTAAGGGGGACTGGAAATATATCAGCAGATTTTGTTTTCAGTGGACTGTAGAACTGATGAGCTTTTTAGAGGCTGTGGCTATGATGTGGAGCCAGCATTCAAGATGAGAAGGAGGACTCCTTTGCCTATTGCAGCTCTAGCTAGTCTGGAGAGAAAAGGAGACATGTTCTAGGACTAGAATAAAAAATAACTGATCTTTTTCCTGAGGCTTTCAATGTAGCTTTGGAAATTAAGTGACTGGTATAGCCATAAATCTAAGTATTTAAAGGATGTGGTTGTTTCTATTGGGGAACCATTGAGATTTGTAATGAGCTTTTGTGAGGACAGACTGAAGTTGGGTTTGAATAGCTGAATGTAAGGGAATGAAGCAAAGAATAACCATGTCATCTGCATAAAGACTAATAGGAAGGTTAGGGAGATCAGAGGATAATTTGTTAATAAAAACTGAAAACAATAGTGGGACAAATATGGTCCCCTGGGGCACTCCTCTGGTAAGAGGTGCTGAAGGTGATAGGGATGGGCCTAATTTGACTCTGAAATAATCTATTTGTTAAGAAATGTTGGAAACAGGTGACAGTGTTGGGCCTAATCTGATTTCTTGGAGGGAGTGAAGGAGCAGGAAGTGGTCAAGTAGGTCAAAAACTTTGGTAGGGTCAATGAAGAGAGCTTCCGAAATGTTTCCTTTATCCAAGTTGTTTTTTTTTTTTTTTAAATTGGTTTTGTGCCTGCGTATGGCTTGTTTAGCTAGTAATCCAAAAGCGTATCCAAGAGGTACCAAAAATCAACTAGTAAACACAAAAGTACCCAGGTCTGGTGAAACAATAAAGTGACAGAAAATAGCCAGGTTAAAAAGCTTTAATCCAAAAGTAAATACTGTAATCATGAACAAATCAACAACAAAAAATTAATGCCTCCAATATTATGTTTTCGTTTGAAAAGACTTCAATGTGGGCATTTTCCAGAGACAGCAGACAATCTCACAACAAATCTGAAAACCCGCTGAAGACGGCACGGGTACCTTTTATGTTTGCTTGTTTAGCTAGGTTACACAAACAGGTAACGGCATTAACATTTTGTGTTGAGGGGTTTTGTCTCTAAAAAGACCATGCATTGTCCCTAAGTTTAAGCAGAGCTTTCAGTTCAGTGGTTAGCCAGGGTTTTTTGTTGCATTTGAAAAGGCACAGTGTGAGAGGGAAGAATTTGTTTTGAGGAGATGGCTTTGAAGTAGAATTTTGGATACTCTAGAAATTTGTATAGTGGGGCAGAAGTGGGCAGCTTGAGAGTTTTGAAAGAAGTGGGTAAGCAGGGGTAAGTTAACAATATTGTGAGCTACTTCTAATAAGTTAAGATGAAGCATTCCCGGTTTAGCCAATTTTGGTAAGATTTTGTTGTTGGCACAAGATTTAATGGCATGCCAGGATCTTGTAAGGCAAAGTAGCATATTCATCTCTGTAAGCCTGAGGTATTGTGCCTCGGCATCTTTTAGTTAACAAACTCTCTTCTGATCTAAGTTCACAATAATTATTGTGTAAGTTAAGGTTTTGTAGGTATGCCTTCTAGTTTTTTCATCTATCCCCAAGTTTAATTTTAGTATGTAGTACTGGTGACAGCCAGGATGTGGTGAGACCCTTTATTTGAGTGTTTTTTTTTTTTGTTTGTTTTTGTTTGTTTGTGAGGTATAGTCTGTTCTGAAGCAAGGCTAAAAAGTTATAAAAAATGTTGCTATAGCTGCAGTGGGGACTGAGTGATTGTAGACATGGCCCAGTCAACTGATAGCAACTCAGTGATAAGATTTTCTTGGGTGCGCTGACAGCTGCCTGTGGTATAAATTACTCTTGATGGGTGTTTTGATTGTTTAGGTGACCAAGAGTTTATGACAGGGTTATGACCACTTTATGCATTTTGTTGGACATTTACATAACAAAGTCTGTCAGTTATGTTAGATAGGATAATGTCAAGAAAAGGTTCCTGACTACAAGGTTAGTTCTGGTCCATGCTTTGACTAACTGAGAGAGTCTTAGGGATGCAGAGACTCTGTTTAGCTCTGCCTTCTGTGGACCTTTCCAGTTCTGGTTGAGGTTATCAAGTACAATTGTCTTATTTTGTCTGGTTAAGTTTAGGATGGTAACTAAAATACTTTGTATGATTGAAAGACTGGAGGTGGGAGGGGGATATCGATTACAGTGATATATATATATATATATATATATATATATATATATATATATATATATATATATATATATATATATATATATATTATTGTAGCCTCCAAGCAGGATTTGAGTCAATAGCATTTGATCACTTTAAGAAAGGGATTCCTTAAAAAACTGATGGGGAAATGATTGAAATATTAAAAATGTTATGTACAGAATGTAAATTAAAGTAAGTAATAAATGTGTTATAAGACTGATATATCTGGTAATAACAGTCCTTTATACAAACTTTTAGCATACCTTAAATATATGGAAGGCTGTTAACAGTATTTATTTGCCAACTTTTTAGTAAACACTGTGTCGGTATATGTTATTATAAGAATTATGTGACAGAGAAAGAAGTTTTTTTTTTTTTGAATATGAGACTTTACCCATAAATGCAAATGAAGATAAACTGGTTATTTTACAAACATGATAAAAGCAAGGTTGAATTAGCATCTGTGTAAATAAGAAGAGTTTATAAGTGAAAGTGTTTGCTAGAAATTGATACATTTATTAATGCCATATAGTTAACTGCAAAATATTAGTGAAGGGTCACTGTCACCGCTATAAGTGGTAGAATACTTAGAAGGAGGTCAAGTAAATCTCCCAAGGGTTCAGAAATTGTCCCACTACATTAGGAGTGGTAGTAAAAAGGGACCTGTTTCACCAATATGATCATTTATGATTCAGAAACATATTAGCTGCAATGAGGAAAGACATCATTGTCAGCTAATTTGCATATCTCTGAATCACCATTTTCTACCATGAGTGCATTTAACACTTTCTTGCGGTACCTGACTCTGGGAATCCATGCATCATGTTGGCAGAGGCACCACACACACACACACACACACACACACACACACACACACACACACACCATGGTAAGACTGTCTCTGAATCAAAAATGATCACTGCAAGGTGTGCACTTTGTGTTCATATTTACAGGAGTATTAGATTAATCATATTGACACACATAACTTGAAGAGCCTGCAGCAATGAGCCACAGTTTCCCCTCTGAGAAGTCTGGCCTTCTTATAAGAGAAATTGTTTCAGACATTTCTTAAGTATTTGGCATCATTTATCTACCACTGGAATAGATGAAATATATATCTAGCTGTTGGCAACCCATCTGATATTAGCTTCTCTGTCTGACACCCCAGTTAAGATTAGTTCCTCTGCCTGGCAGCCCAGTTAAGATTAGTTCCTGTGCCTGGCACCTCAGATAAGATTATCTCCGCTGCCTGTCACCCCATTTAAGATTAGTTCCTGTACCTGGCACCTCACTCATGGTTCCTCTGCACTGCTCATACTGAATGCTAGAAATAAGCTCAGACATCTCCATGACCCTGTATTAAACTGAGCTAATCTTAATTTTATTTTAATTGGACAATGAAAAAATGAATGACTGAATGAAAACTGACATAATACTTTACAGAAGTTCAAAATATATAAATATACTTTTTTAATCAATTGTCATGGCACTCCTTTACTTTGGCTTATTTCACATATCTTTGCCTACTGTTTACCTCATGTTTACTCATGTTTATTCCATTATGACCTCATCCCAGTACACCCAAATGTCATTCTTCCTGAGGTACCGTACTTAACATGGAATGGGACTTCTGAAGAAAGCGAAAATTCTCAGATACAGTAAACATAGTAGCTCATAAATGGTCCTTACTCTGTCGAGCATACATTTTCAAATGATCAGACCCAGTTTTGAATCGAAAGCATGAAAGCATTGTGTGTTATTAAAAAGATCATTGACTGAAGTCAGTATTGCACTTAAAATGTTCAAATTATATACGAAAACTAAATGTAAGACCCTAAACATGTACTCCAAGCTGGTACACTGCACCCTTCTGACAGAACTCAATATCAACATTATGCATTTTAAGATACTACCCTAAAGGATAATAAATGCTTATTTCTATTACTTTTGTTGGTCTTTGCAGATAAAGGATATATTCTTTTTCCTGTTTTTGCTTGCTGTTTGGGTTGTATCATTTGGTGTAGCTAAACAAGCCATCCTGATCCATAATGAGAAACGTCTTAAATGGATTTTCCGAGATGTCATTTACATGCCTTACCTCACAATGTTTGGACAGCTGCCTACAGATGTGGATGGTATGTCACCTCAAGCACTTCTTATAACATAGACTGAACTGTGCATGTACTGAGAATGAAACTGGTTAAATACATTATTAATCTACAACTTGTTTAAAAGCTTCACTGTAACAATTCTATTATCATTGATATATTACAGGGAAAATGCGTAATAAAATAGGAAAGACAGATAAGGAGACAGAGAAAAAATAACATGACAGGCATATCATTTGGCTTTTTTATTGTGTCCAGTCCCTTACATAATAAACAATTCTTAACTTACAATTATTTCAAATTGTTTCCTGGCACTAGTTAATCAGAGCTGGGCAAGGTTGTCATGTGACTATATCACAAACAGAGTTTCTTCATATACAAATCTAGCACAAAACAGCTTTACTTATGTTTGCTTAGTTCTGGGAATACAGTGAGGCAGAAACCCAGTAAAAGGAGGATCAGGATGGATGACCTTAAAAACCTCTAGGAATTCCTGCAGAAAACACACACACACACACACACACACACACACACACACACACACACACACACACACACACACACACACACACACACACACCACACCACAAAGAGATGTTTAGTAGATGACTGTGGCACAAAGACATTTTCCAAACTAACTGCAATCACTTTAGTGCATGTTGCTTTGATACTAAATCTCTTTATTTATACTGTCATAACAGCTTTTGCATTTTTACTTGGTGGATTTAAATATAGTTGAGATATTTTTATCAGATTATGTGACTAGCTTTACTGTTACATACACACATTCACACACAGACTTATTGTATGCTTGATATTAATATCACATTCTCATATACTAGAAGGACTTGGATGAGTTACTCAGAAGTGACACAGCCATTACTGGGACATATAATTCCATATTACCAGCTGTGTTTAAATACATGCATGCATTAAAAGGACTCTAAACAGTAGACAGTATTTTCCAGTTCCAGTGCAATATTGTGGACAGCCCACAGTCTTCAGTGATGGGCATACGATAAAAGGTATTGGCATGAGCTGTAGCTCAGTTTGTGCTGATTGTAACTCCATTACTATCTTAGTTTAGTATACTTGATATGGCTTTTTTGTTTGTCCCCCAGTTTTGTATGAAGAAGATTTGTGTCTGTTTTCTGGTCCTCGTAGATTCTTCACTTGAAATTATTGGTGACCTTTGGGATAAAATGCTGTTGACCGCAACAGCAGCTAATGAGCAATAGAGATTGAGTGTGAAGCATGAGAAGTCACAAGGTGATATGTTGTCACTTGCATGTCACACACCTTGGGCATGCTAGACAACATGATAGCAGAATAATGCCTGCAACTCCATTATCTTCCTACCATTTATAGATTTTCTATTCAAACAGATATAAATTGTAGTAAATCTTGTAGATTAAATGGTTCCCAGTGTAAAATATCAGAGATTTTATTTAGGAGGTAAGATTTTGTGTTGGATATCTAAAATTAATAATGAGTGAAATATATTATGATGCTAAAAGGTTTTAAAGAAGGGACAAATGCAATATCTGAATTGGAAGTTGGAGTTGAAACACTTGTTATCATTTTTGTTAAACATTTATTTATTTTATAAAACAAATGCAAGAGAACTGGAACTTGTCAAAAGAAATGTATATTTCTGTATAATATGGAAACATTACACAGATGTTACCTTTGGGATAAAAGTGAAAATTTCATTAGAGAGCTATAGGAAGATAATGT
The DNA here is from genome assembly GCF_019279795.1 of Protopterus annectens. NCBI lineage: Eukaryota > Metazoa > Chordata > Ceratodontiformes > Protopteridae > Protopterus > Protopterus annectens. The sequence continues at coordinate 43,787,270 of NC_056728.1, forward strand.
GATAAATCTATTCATATAATGTTTTGGGGAAATAATCTGTCTTGAGAATTAAAGGAGCAATACTGTAATTTGTGGAAGTAAAGGGAGTTATGGAGTTAAAATAAAGTGTAGACATTAGAGGTCAAAGCATGGCAAGCAAAGAAAATGTGTCTATAGATGTGAGTGGATGTAGACATATGGGTGGTTGGTTGTTTAGTGAGAGGTAAAGCATTACCTGTGGATAAGGTTATTGGACAGAAAGAGCAGCAGCTGTGGCAGGGGACTTGGCCAAAGGGAAGACTAAGGAGGTTGAAACAGAGGAGGTAGAACAAGATCAAAAGTCTAAGAAGTATGAAACATGAAAGGAAGGGAAAACAAGCATAGGAAATAAAAATATTAATACATGAAGACAAATAAGGAGCCACACAGAAGGAAGCAATAATGGAGTAGTAGAAAGAACATAAATGCCCAATATTTATGCAGTGATGGCAAGAAGAACAGAAGGTACTCAAAACTGGGCAGAGAAGCAGCAATGGAATGGCAGTAATGAAGTCAAAGATTAAATTATTAGTGTCCATTTTTATAAACACATATATATGGATATACAATAATGCTCTACACACACACACACACACACACACACACACACACACACACACACATATGTATATATATAGTAACAATCTAGTTATAAATACAGTAGTGATCTACACATATATACAGTAACAATCTATACATATATACAGTAATGATCTACACAGTAACTATATATGTATATATATATATATATATATATATATATATATATATATATATATATATATATATATATATATATATATATATAATATAATATAATATATATATATATATAGATAGAGAGAGAGAGAGAGAGATGATCTACACACACACACACACACACACACACACACACACACACACACACACACACACACACACACAGTAATAGTCTACACATATATGCAATAATGATTTGGATATATGTATATATATATATATATATATATATATATATATATATATATATATATATATATATAGGTTCATAGGTTCATAGGTTTATACTAGGCTATCTGCCCTAAGGCATTTATAAGCCTAGCCCAAAGTTTTGTGGCTTACGCCACCCCTTATATGAAAAAATACTGTGCCCATTAGTTTGTTGTGCCTCTGTCCAGCAGTGACACAGAGATGATTCCCAGGGTAAACCTACGATCTCCCATCCACAGGTCAAGATTTCTCTTGAACAGAGCCAGCGAGGTGCTCTGCCTCACATGGACTGGGATTTTATTCCACAGCATAGGGAGTCTCTGAGTGATAAATCTATCCCTCCAGCACGTCCTATTTATATCCATGCTAAGGTTTAAGTTGCTTGCTCTAGTGGTTTTGGTGGATTTGGATTTTTTGAGGTGGAGCATGTCCATTAATTCCGGGTTGGACATGGCCTTGTATGTCAGGTACATGTCACCTCTGAGCAGACGGTATGCGACTGAATAGAGCTGGAGTTTCTTCAATCTGGCAGCATATGACAGATTTTGGATTCCCTTTATCCTTTTGGTGAGGAACTTTTGGGATCTCTCCAATTGCTGCAGATGTCGGATGAGGTACATCCCGAATGGGGCATTGTACTCGATCACTGGTCTGATAAGTGAAGAGTACAGGGGAACAATGACCTCACTAGATCTGGATGTGAATCCCTTCATGATCAGGTGGGCAATGTAGAAGGTCTTTCTAACCACTTTAGCAATGTGAATGTCAAAAGAAAGGCCACTGTCAACCTTCTGTGCTTAGTGGATTGCCGCCTATATGGTAGCTTAGGGTTACCTTGTTTTTCCCGAAGGGTATGACTATACATTTTGTGGCGTTTAACTTCAGGCCATGGCTCTGGCACCAGCTATCTGTTTCCGTGAGTCCCTTCTGAAGGATATCTGTGTTCGATGCACTTTCCACTATGGCGCCTAGTTTGCAGTCGTCTGCAAACTTTGTCAGCCAAAGTCCTCCCATGTTGGCCTGTACTTCTGAGAAGTAGATGCCGAACAATAGGGGGCCAAGGACCGAGCCCTGTGGGACACCACTTGTGACCGGCTTGGAGTCTGACATAGTGCCAGCAACTCTAACCCTGTGGGTTCTGTCCTTAAGCCAGTTTGCAACCCATCTTGTGACATATGGGTTTACATTTAAGCTGGTAAGTTTTTCTACAATACCCGAGTGGGGTATTGTGTCGAAAGCCTTTGCAAGGTCAAGGTAGGCTGTATGGACTGCCTTTCCCTCATCAATGGCCTTGGTGACTGTTTCGAAGAAGTCGACCAAGTTCAAAAGGCATGATCTGCCCTTGAAGAAGCCAAACTGGGTCGGGTCCAATGTCTGCAAGTCCCCTATATCTTTGTTTATGAGCTCCATTATGATCCTCTCCATAGCTTTGCAGACTAGACTTGTTAAGCTTATGGGGTGGTAATTACCAGGGTCCGTAGAGGCACCGCCTTTGTGGAGTGGGACCACAGTTGCCATACGCCACTCCTTGGGCACGTATCCTGTGGTAAGGCTGAGATTAAACAGCTGCCTTATGTTTGGGTTTAATTCCTCATTTAGCTCGTGTAGCACACAGCCGGGGACACCATCCGGTCCCATTGATGCTGTGTTTTTAGCTTTAGAGAGAGCAGCTTTCACCTGCGCATTTGAGATGTCTGGGAGGCTACACTCCGCTGGGATAGTTATCTCTCCTTTAGGGGTTGAGAGGGGGGTGAAGTTTGCACTGAACCTGTCTGCCAGTATGTTGGCAATGTCTGTGGGTTCAGTGATTTTTGTATCATTTTGGACTAATTCTGAGCATATCTGGGAGTTTCCACCCAGGTTCCTAACATAGCTGAAAAAGGCCTTATGATTGTCCTTTGAATCCATGGCAATTTTTCTCTCAAAATTGGCCTTAGTTGATTTTATGAGTGCTCGTATTTTTGTACTAATAATGATCAGGGGTGACTTCCCTTTTATGGATTTTGTTCTATCATGTAATAGCTTTCTCCTCTTATTTTAAAGTTTGTTAATGGCTGGGGTCCACCAGACTGGACGTTTACCCTTTGTGGAAAGAGTCTTGGTTTTATTTGGGATTGCCTGATCCATGCAGTCCTGGAGGTGTTCATAGAAGGCATTTGTAAGGGCTTCCGCAGCCTGGGTTGTGGTATACAGTAAAGATCTACACATGTATACAGCAACGATGTATATTAGAAACAATCTATACATATACACAGTAATGAGCTGTCTGGTTTGTGACAGGCTCTGTCAAACACACCCGTGTCTTTTAAATAAGATGTAGTAAACTGCAAATGTTGAAAAGCTGTACTATGCTGAGTTAAATGTGATTGTTTGTTGGAAAAGCTGCATTAAACCTAGCACATCTTTGAGCGCCTCCCACAGCACAGCTTAATACTCTGCTGCTACTCAGTGTTGCACTTTGCACAGCTGAATGCTGATTTATTCAGTCATGCAAATCACAGCATACATTTACAGGAAGCAGCTGCTTGTGACTTATAAAGCAGCTCAGTGATGAATATATGGGTGTCTTTCTTTCATTACAGAGATGAATGCCTTTGGAGCCTTTATGGATGATGGTTGCACAACCTAGAGCATCTGGAAGTCCTACTTATTCAGTTGTGCATATATTTATTTTTTCCAGTGCTATATTTCTCTGCCATGTTGAATCCAGCATTCTAAAATATTTTCTTCGGCTGATTAAAGTACAACATGACTTGGAAGTATGACACTGAATCCAATACTTGAGGTGACATATTCAGTACTTTTTTCCTAGTGTGCTGCAAAGACTTTCTCATTCATCTGAGCTATCCTGCCTTTGTTCCTAATCCATGGTGTTGGGCATCCTGCACAATGCAGGGCAACCTATGCCAGCATTAAACTGAATCCAACATGACAAAAATTTAGTAAGCAAACCGTGGTAAATGATAAATGCCTTTAGTTCCTATTTGTTTTTCAATTCTTCCACAGTATCATTGTTGATTGTGGAAAATACTGTTGTATCTTATGAGATGCTACCCTTTATCATTTTTCAAATCAACCACAATATTTTAAAAATCCATTATAAATCAAAATGCCCACATGCCCACAAAGCATTCTTGCTAATTGCATTTTCAAAAAAAAAAAAATGTATATTGCCAACAGCCAGTGCCATGCAAAACAACATGTATCACTGCTACAAATCGTGTGTGTGTGTGTGTGTGTGTGTGTGTGTGTGTGTGTGTGTGTGTGAAAATTTGCTGATGCATATGAATCTTAACTCTGTCAGCATTCAAAAATATCATGAAGATTAAGAAAAATATGTGATGAATCTGGATATCATAAATTCATTCTCCTAACTGAAACTACCAGGGAAGATTCTACTTGTTTTCCTTCTTGCTATCTGGATCTTCAGAGGTATCAGCAAGTTGTAGGTAGCCAAGGTCCATGAACCTTGGAGAAAAGACAAGACATGTTTTGAACTGCCTTTCAGTAATTCATTTTCTCCCAGGTGCACTGATCTTTGTAAGAGAAAAATAAAGTAAGTTGGGAGAGGGGGGTGCAGTACTCCCTTTCTTAATCATACTTGCTTCTGAATAATGAGGTTGAATGCATGCATTACAAAAAACTTTCCACTCAAGTTGTGATGTATGAGGTCTTGTGACTGAGCCACTGTGAGGCAAGCTTGTATGACCCAAGTATGTAAGCAGATGTAGTTCTTCCACTTAATGGAGATGGAGCTAAGGTGAGACATAGGGGGCAGCTGCCCAGGGTGCAAGGTATTAGTGGTAAGATCAACAGGTGCTGATGGTGAAGCAGATATTCAGAAATATGTACTTTAAATGTCCTTTAAATGTAACAAGAGGCTTGCTACAGTTTCAAAGTAGAGGAGGCTTTTTGTTTACTTTTTTTTTTTTTTGTTGTTCCTCAATTTAAAAAGAACCTTTGGTTGGCTAAGGTGTTTGATTGGGGAACCAGATAACCTAGCAATGATTATACCTATTTGCAGACATGTGTATACACATTACAATTCATGACTCATCATAGCAATACTTCCTCAAATGATAATGTACCAGATCCTAGACTCCATATTCACAACACTAGGATATTGCCTAAAATGCCCTTCCTTCACCATTCAGAGGCAAAATAATTTAGCCCCATGCTATTGGCTAACAGCTGCTCCGTTGGAAAACCACAGCAGTCTGAGAATGTTACCTTTCAAAAAAGTCATGAGTAATTTAATTTCTTTTTGCAATGGTGTAGAATGCATAGAAAAGAAATCTAATGAATAAAGTATTTATAAAATGCAACGATGATTTTATAAATTAATTTTACTTACTTACCACAATGTTAGGTTTAGATGAGCAGATCCACTCATTCAATAGCAGAACTAATGCCATTAGGTGTTAGGCAACTCAATGTGTAAAATTTTCCTAGACTAGTCTCCTCTGTTTTTAATCAATAATACTCTGGTAAAAGCTTACTCTGAACACCTCAGGCATTCTGTACTATGGCTGAGTAGCACAGAATCTGACCCTGTGTTATAGGGGGATAAAGCGCTGGCTGAACCCCAAAAGATTGGGACAGGAGTTGGAGGAAGAGAATGGGGAAGGATTACAGTGAGTGCCTGTTGCAGGCTACCCCATTCTGGGAGGAAGGAAGAAGGAAGCTTGGCTCTCTCCAATCACAGCACTAAGATCCAGGTGGGCTCCATGCTGCAAGCAGTGTGCCTCTTGGTTGGGAGGTTGCACATGCTCAGAAGCATGCATCCAACTCCCAAATACAACCACAGAGGAGCTTGCAAGGCTTCCATTCGTGGTATGAGATAAGGTATACTTACTCCCAGGAAGCAGCATGGCACTGTACCAGCATCCTCAATCTCCTCACAGGCCCCAGATGTGTGTCAGGTACATCCTGGGTGTGGCTAATGTGGGTGTACCTGATCCACAGGGTGTATCTGGTCCACATCAGATACACCCTAGGGAAGGACGTGGTGGGTCTAGTAGAACCAGCGAATATGGTCAGCAGCTGGTACCAGCTAATGATAAGGTGCAGAAAGTGCAGAAAAAAGGCTGAACAGAAAATAGAAGAAAAATAAGTATTAAAGACCTCTGGGCCATGTGAGCAAAAGGACAGTGAAAAGAAGATCAGGTATGCTGATGAGAATGGACATCATCCAGAACCAATGTTAAAGATTTGCTGAAAACTGACTGACAGGTAGCAATTGCCGTGGTTAAAGGAGCTCTAGGCACAGGATGTAAAAGCTTATTATGCTTTTCATAACAGAACTTAGTACAATCAGGCCCTCTTCAGTGCTGTAGAGGGATAAAGCAGCCCTGCCAAGCCAGGTTTGATTAACGATTTGTGTGATTGACAAAGCACCAGGGAGAGATGTGCATGCTCATCCTGGCTGGGAGATTGCTAGGCGATGATGCTCCCTAAGTGGAAGCATGGTCCATAGAATGGAAGGTGTAGAATGGGAAAGTGGGTACTGTAGATCATGTAAAAAGGAATCCCCCTGGATGAAAGCACAGATATCCAGTGTACAGAAAGCCCTTAGGATCTACAACCAGCCCTAGCAAATACCAAAATAGTCTGGGGAGTGCGAGGATGGCTAAACCCAGCATGGATGCAGGGCACTGGAGGCCAGGCCAGTATAATGAGGTCTGAGGGGACCAAATAAATTTAAAAAAGGAATTTAGTACAATCAGTCAAACATCTGGATAAAGTTATTCTGAAACCTTAGAACACAATGTCTTTCTGCAATTCTGAACTTTTCTTAAGGGTTTGATATTACCTACATAAAATCTGAGCTACCTGTGCACATCCATACCATGCAGTAAGCATTGCCCTCAGATAGAATAATTAAGAAAGAATAGTTGCAGGTTGATCTAAGTCTTCTGTTGAAGCTAAATGTTAAAAATCTTAACAGAAATAACTGGAAGAGTCTAAAAAGGTTTTATAGAGACTGTAGATAAAATAGAGAAGACTCCAGCATTTGTTAACAACAAAGGAAGACATTTCAAAGCTTTTTTCCAGTAATGTTTAAGTAATTTATCCAAAATGTTTGCACTAAAATGGAAATGTATAAGTGTTATGACTGCCATTACTACAAGTTTGTTAATGCTGGAACTACAAAGTTAACTTTCAGGAATATTGAAATTAATGTTCCTGGTAGTTTCAACTGTAAAAGTAAATGTATGGTTTATGTAGCAAACTGCACCAAATACTGCACTGCCTTTTACATAGAGAGAATAAGAAAATTGTATCATAGAATTTATGAACATAAGCATGCCATTGAAGATTCTGATTTTACGTATACATTGGCAAAGCATGAAAGCACATGTAGCAAAAAAGAAAGTTTTTTGTTACTGTCATTGATAAGGTATCTAATTTTAATACGCTGTTTGAACTGGAACTGAAACTTCATTCTTGCAGTTTTCCAGGGCTAAATGATAATTGAGTCACATGACTGAATTAATTATATAAATCAGTGTTGACGTTAAGCCAACTTTGTCTGATGAAATCTCACTTGAGACAAAAGTGCTAAAGTGCTTACATGGTGACAAACAACATTTTTTAAAGTTATTTGTTTTATTTTTATTCAGTATGTCTTTTTTAGATTAATTATTAGTTCTCTGACCAGTTGAATTGTTATTGGGAGTTTTTTGACACAAGCAGGTTGCTTGACTGATTGAGTTTTTTTCCAGTGGCTACAGGGGACAAGGCAATACATTATGCATATGCTACATCATACAGATTTGGGTTTGATTCCCTAAAATGTCTCATTCCATACAGTAGGACTCTGATTAACTCCTGCATTTACTCAATTGTCCCTGAATCTCTTTTAAATTTGGAACTTTTGCATACTTAGCCTTTCTAACTTATTACTGGCAAACATGCATGTGATGTCTTCATCAAAGAATCCTATGACACATTGTAAGCATGGAAGCAAGATGTAGTGATATGCAGGAATTGTTCTGAAGCCACATCAGAAAGACGTTTTGAGGAGAAAGTATAAAAAATAAATACATAAAGCAGAACTAGTCTCAAGCTGAGCACTTATTACTGGTGCAGGACTTTACATTTATACAGTTATCTAGAATTCCAACATGTGTAATGTCGTTGTGAGTCTAGATTTAAGCTTCTGTAACTTTAGACCACAGTGAAAAGGTCAGATATCAATTATCATCATTTAATAAGCTAATCTAGAAAAATGTGTGCACAAAAGACAATGGGGAGTTGGTGGAATAAAGTAAAAAAATGTGACCGTAAATTTTTATTAACACTTGGCCCTATTAAAATAAAGAAATTGAGTTTGTTACATGGCATTCAAGCTGTTAACACTTTCATATGCAGTATCGGTCTTCTGCCTAACTGCAAACTCTGAAGTACTCTTAACAGAAATATACTTAATAATTTTCCTGGATGTCTTGATTTAATTTTTCAGAGGGGCTATTACAAAAATAAAGAAAAAAGACAGAAATGTTTTTTTAAGAACAAACAAGGGAGAGATAAGGACCAGTCTGGCCCAGAAATGTAGACTATGTGTACACTGTGAATTACAGGCAACATCTGACACTTTAAAAACAAACCTGATGTGACCATACAAAAGTAATTTGCATTGAGACACACATTTTTGTGTCTTGTTCCAGATATATCAGTCTTGAGATAACTACATAATGAATCTTGTCTTATTCTTCTTAGTGAGTGTGCAACTTCATTTATTAATGCATACTTTACTTTTTTAATACAGGCAATAACTTTGATGCTACTAAATGCTCACAAAATGGAACTGATGATACTTTACCGAAATGTGTTGAAAATGTCAGTAATACTCCAATCTTCCCTGAGTGGCTGACAATGATCCTGCTGTGTGTATATTTGCTGTTTATCAATATTCTCCTTCTGAATCTCCTCATTGCAATGTTCAAGTAAGTACTCATGCTGTGTGGTGTCTGTGGCAGAACGTCCATGATCTAGTAATTAAAAGCATTATGAGACCTCTAAAAACACAATTAAACCAGACAGAAAATGAAATAGTTTCAAAACTTTGCTTAAACAGCATCTATGCCAAAGATGGCTCTGTTCTTCCTGCTCGCCTGGCTAGTTTTAGTCAGATTACTTTTCTCCAACTCTTATAGCTACTTTGCTTCCCAGTCTTTTTGTACTTCATTACTCCCCCTCATATTGTACTTATTTCCTTAACTCTTACTTTTTCTCTTTCTCTTACACCCCATCACTAAATACAATTCTTCCTCTCTCCATTTATCTTTCTGCTTATTTCCATAACTTCTCCTTTCATATCTCTCTAATCATTTTTTCAGGTACATTCTACTTGTCTGTCTGTAAACTATTACTAAACTCAAAACCTTGATCTTTTTCCTGCAGCCATCATGCTACAAATACATTAATTGTTACTGTTTGTTATTTCTCTGTTCAGTAATTAGCCAATTTATGTTAATTTCTCTCCTTTTGTGTTAAAATGTTATGTTCATGTAATAAATAAATTCAGGTGAATAAGATCATGTATAGATGTTGTATCCTGCAGTTATAAATGTACATCATGTATAACTTAAATATGCAGCTTTTCTCCTCAGGCCTCCAGTGAAAATGAGTTTTGCACAGTGAATAAGCTCATGTATAGATGTTGTATCCTGCAGTTGTAAATGTACATCATGTATAACTTAAATATGCAGCTTTTCTCCCCAGGCCTCCAGTGAAAATTAATTTTGCACAGTCGGTCTTTTTCCAGTCAACAAAGACAAACAAATAAATAAATAAACAAATAAATAAATAAGGCTTACAAGGTTCTTGTCATCAAGTCTGGTGCTCTAGTGTCCCTTTCTTGGTTAATATAAAGACTACATTCCTGTATTGTATACTTTTAGGAATTAGAATGCATGATCCACGTGTGAAAAGTTATGCTTCCTGGACTGCCATGAATCTCTTCTTGATATATATATATTCACCTAAGGCATTTTTTGCTTTTTGCAAACATGAGTGTCCATTTATAAGGGCAAACCAATGGCACAAGGGAGGACAAAAGATTTATTTTCTATTTAAGGGTGATGAGTGGCACATGTGAGAGACAACCCTTGGTCAATGATGTATCAGCCTTGTTCACTGATTTGTTACCCTTGTTCTTAGACTGAGCAGTCAGCACAGCAAAATGCTTTCTGTTTAGTTTTTCATTAGTCTGTCAATTTGCTTGATCCATTAGACACAAGAACTGCCTTTTTACCAGAGTACAGATTAGTTAGCTCAATAAAAACTGTAAAGATGAAAGTAAATGCAATGAATCAAACAGCTTGCCTAATGTCTGCTCTAAATTATACATCAGAATTATACTTCTAGTAAAGCAGACTAAAGGTGATTACTTACAGTATTGGCTGTACAAGCAGCTTAACATGTGGATGCTAACAACAGATTACATTATGGCTGCTAATGAGAATGCTAAGGACTAATGAATGCCTTAACCAGAAGCTACAACTGCTGTTATTACTGCTGTTATATGCAGAATGGAATCTCTATACCTGATTTTAAATACAAATGTCTAACTACCATTGAATGAGGTCTACCTGATGTCATCAAACATACCTTATCAAATTTCAGCCTTCTGATTCCATAATTTGGAACATTGAAAACTGCAGCATTCAAAGTTATAGTCAGATCAACTTATCAAAAATGACAATCCCTTACAAAAAGATACAGAAGGAAAATTGTCTAGGTGTAAAATGACTACAAGGGCAGCTAGCCTAGTACTTATCTGTGAACATATTCAGAAGTTCATGTTGTTATAAATCTGCCTTTGAGGGGGCACGATGTTGTACAGCCCCCTTTTTTTGGTAGTTTGCTACTACATAACAAACTATTATATCGCATCTCTGATGCACATATGTAGAGAAAAGGAAATACTTATATCTCCTTTTTCACGGGTACTTTGTGATCCC